>NC_052572.1:80356997-80414196 GCF_016699485.2 Gallus gallus | reverse complement strand
CCCACATCACTTCATCCATTTCTTTCCAAGGTGATCAAGGAGCCAAAAAAAAAAAAAAAAAGCATAGAATTCCACAGAATATTTAGCCACTTCAGCGGAAATCTTTGGAACACAAGCAGGCCAGCAGCAGTCTGTACAAAAGAGTATACATACACAGAGGTTCACACAAGTGAACGGCAGATGTTTGTGTTTCAGCTGCACGATGTCTGAACTTATCAGTACAGCTGCTTCTGGCTGCGTGAGCACTGAGAGGTGATGGGGATGGCTATCTCGGCAGCTGCAGATGCCTGACCCCACCTGTCCTTCACATCTAGTGAAAACAGATGAGGGACATCCTGGTTTAGAAGGAGGAGATGGGCTGAGCCAGCGGTCCGAGAACCGGCAGCTCGCCCGCACGCGTAGCGCTTAGGAGCAACATTTGCCTGTTTGGAGTCGTCGGGCGCATGCTCGCTGTGACCTGGAGGACTAATCACAATAGAGAGCGGCGGATGAGCTGCAACAGAGCGGTTACGAAGCCACTTCCGCATTCCTACGCGCACGCGTTGTGCCGCCTGCAGGACTGAGCAGCGGACAGCGGCAGTTCCGCGCATTGGCCACGAGGTGGCGGCAGAGACAGCGGAAAGAACTTGGACAGGATCGAGGGCGTGCTAAGGCTTTACAAAAAAAAAAAATAATAATAATAAAAAACAAAAGATAAAAAAATTACTTTTTGCCAGCATCTGTTGCACTGTTCTGAAATATTCACATGCCACAATTTTAACTGCCCAGTACATTTAACGACAACAAAATTAAAGCACGTTGGCAGAAGGCAGAGCGCCATATTGGTGTTCACTCAGCCTCTGTCTTCTTCGTGCTTTAATGTATTTCACAGCTACCTAATGTAAATCACAGCTACCTCTGGAAGACAGCCCGAGAGCTGTGCAGGTCCATCAGGCTCAGCTGCAGCTTTCATCTGCCCTTCTCTGGCCCTCCTGCAGCTGGAGAGAGAGCACAGGAGGGCACGTGGGATGCAGACCCTCCCCAGTCAGCCGCAGCAGTCGCTCCTGCCAGCACTCCCTTTCCCCCACGTCTTTCCCATTGGACAGTCTGGAGCCCTGTGTGGCAGAGGAGGAGAGAGCTGCAGGCAGAAGGAAAACGGGCTGCTGGGATTCCTCCATCCCACTGCCAGGTGTCTTCTCTGGCATTTTGGGGGTGGGAAGGGAGTTGTGGGAGCACCCGTGGGGCTCCGGGCAGGAGGGAAGGAAGCAAAGATGCAGCTGCAGGCAGCGGGCTCTGGGCTGGAGCAGTGCAGCCAGGCACAAACAGTGACAACGTACACACACAAATAAACACCCAGCACAGAATCTGGCACTCTACAGTCCTCCCAGAGCTTGTTACTGCTTTTTAGGCTGCTCTACAGGTATTCTGTCCTATCCCCTTCATTCCCGTGTCTTGCCCCCTTCCTTCACCCCGTGCCTTCCCCATTCCTTTTCCAGGCTTTCCCTTTCCTTCCCCGCTTCCTTCCCCACGCCTTCCCCCTGCAACAGCCCCATGTTCTGCTGCTGTTCTCAGCTGACAATCCTTACCACACACTGTTCAAACACATCGGATCAGACTGCACACTGGCACTGATTTTAAAACAACAACAGCAACAACAAATACATACAGTATTATGCGTGGATAACAAACTCCTACCTGCTTGAAGACCAATAGCAGCTCCTCATCCTGCAGTAACTCCTGCACACAGCCAGGTCTCCCGTGCAGGGATTTGGCATCCGCAGTGGCGTCGCAAACACTGGATTTGAGTCTTTGACTTCCACCTCAATCTGCTCGACAGCTGCCCCCCTCAATCTGCTCTTGTGCTCCAGAGAGAGATCCAAGGCATGAAGAGGTGCAGTGCAACACAACTGGATAACGCTCTTGAAGAATGGCAACACCTGAGCAACACAGAGGAAGGTAGCAGGAATAAAAGGGCAAAGCAAGGCCAAACCTCGGGGAAAGAAAGGGAAAGGTGAGAGGAAAATGACACACACCTTGGAAGGTGCCCTAAAGAGCCATAACAAAGTCTGGCAGCACTGGCACACTGTGCAATGGGGAAGATTTGTATATGTACATGGATCTTACCTGTTCAGGACACCAGTCACCTAAGTTGGGTTCTAGGGAATTATGGGACATGCAGCTTTCCAATCCCGAGCAGCTTATGGAAGAGCAAGGAGAAGGAAATAAAGGATGGCAGAGCACCATAAACACAGACAGTGCATGTCCATGCAGACTCGCAAACCCACAGCTTCCTGGGTTGTTTCTGCTTTTGTAGCATTTGCGTGCTGCAGATGAGGAAAACGCTCTGCTGTTTGAGTCTTCTTCTGCAAGAGCCACCTACAGGTAAATGGCAGCTAACCTGCAGACCGAGCACTACTGCCTGGAGTTGGTCAGGGGGAGCTCCTCCTGCCGCTGCTGGAAAATCAGGATTCAGAAGCACGGATAAGAGTTTGAGAATGGTCACTGTGACTGGGGTAGTAGTCACAGCTTGGCAAGAGAAGAGCTACTTCCGAAGAACTGAGAAAATGGGCCAGGCTCTCAACAAATCTTGTTGGATATGCAATGCCCTCCCTAGAGGGGAGGGAAAGGTGCCCCTTTATGGGATAGTGGCACTACATTGGACCGTTCCACATTGGCTAGAGCACGGAAAGTGTAAGTTTGGGATAGAAGACAAGCCACAAAAGGGACCTACATTGCATTGACTAGTTACTAACTCTACTAGGTCTATCTCTGCAGACAGAAAAACTGACGGTAAAGGTGGGGTGGGGGTTGGCTGACAGAACTTGACAAGCATAGGGTGTAGTTGGGGGTGGAACCAAAGTGTGGGGTGTGATCCTAGAATCGATAAGGAGTCACACTGGCTCTCAGAGAAGAACATACTCGGAATTGTAGGGATGGGAGCATCGTTCACTCTTCAGGAAAAGATGGCCAGGCCATGTCAGTTACCTCATGGATACCACATGGTGGTTATGTGGGGACGCTCAGGCACGGAATGCAGTACCTTTACATTGGACAGGGACTTGCACTACAGGATACTTAATAGCCCAGACCATGGTGCATGAGGAGATCCCTCGGGGACTCCTGAGGACCCCTGGGATTCAAACGAAGCGTACATACAACCCCCTAGCTATATAGAACAAGGGATACCACCGCTTTCCGAGAGCCCTTATCCCGGCTCTAGGAGTTGCCCAGCTAGAAAAAGCTAGAGTCAATATCTCTGCAACTCTGGAAATCATAGAGAATGCCACAACAGATGCATTATGAGCAATCCAAGAAGAAGTATCCCCTTTATCCAAAGCAGTGCTCCAGAATAGGATGGCACTAGACCGATTAACAGCCAAGGAAGGAAGGGGTATGCACAAGAATAAATCAGAGTCGCTGTGCTTACAGCAAGAAGGATTTAAGAATCGAGAGAGATTGATGGAAAGTTTGGGAACAGACGAAAGTCCTGCATAGGACAAGTCAGGATGACCCCAGCTGGGAAGGAGATTTAGGGAACTTGCTTACTAGCTGGCTACTGAATCTAGGATGGTTAAAGCAGCTCTTCCTAGTTTGCATCCTCTTGGTGCTGTTGGGAGGTTTTACCTGTGTCATGATGAGATGCTCTGCCTGCCTGTGCCGGAGTACTAGAAAGAAAAAGGAGATATGGAAGAGACATGCGTTGAGGCCAAAGGTGGGAAGTAGGGGCCTATTTTGGGACACGTAGAACAGAATCAAAATGATCTAGCAGGTAGAAGCCCTGCTAGACTATAGAAAAGGGGAAAACTGAAGAGTGAGAACAGGAGCCTGCAGTTAGAGAGAGAAGGGCCTCACAGCAAGAAAAGGGAAATTAGCTGCACAAAGTAGAAATAAGAGGCAAATAAAGAGAGTTTAGGTAGAGAGTGTTAGAAAACAAGGGATTCCAAGCACTTTCACAGACACTAGGTCAGGAATAACAGGGAGGATGAAGGCCATCAAGATAAGGAATGGAGAGCAGCTCGAAAACACGTGGCAGGGAGCTGATTAGATGTCTACAGGGCAAGCTGAAACCGGTTTGGGGTATGCCCCCCCCTTCGGGGTCACAAGTGTGCAGTGAGGAAGACTACGAGCCTTCGCGAGGAAGACTACAAGCCTTCATCATCACGACCTTCTACGCATGTGCAAGGAGGGGAGGGACTGCATGCTAATGGGCTCTCTGGAATGGAATGAATATGTCTCCGAATTCCTGTCAACTACTGATTAGCTATTAGTTTGACCTACCTACATCTATAGCACCATTTCTCCTGACAGTGTGCAAGTTAGGTGGAGCGATCCCCCTTGCACCAGGGAGTACGCGCGTCACCAAGAAACACATGCCTGTTCTAAATCCTTACCGGCTATATGGTCTGATTGCCGCACGTCAAGCCCAGAAGAGACACCTCCCTCACCTTGGGCACAGCTCACCAACCAAGAGCCAGGCCTTGCCAACTTGGTTGAGCTGAGAAGGCGGGAGGGGGCCGCACATCACACCAGAAGTATCCATTTCACTTGCAGCTCTATGGAGAGAACAACACCAACTAACAGGCCTGAATGAATTTGCTCACAAGATGAACAACACTCAAATGGACCAAGCAGTGCTCTGCAGTCTGCTACGCAGACTCAGCCCCAAAGCCTGGCTGGGCATCAGCATGTCCATCATTCTCAAACGCCCCAGCCCAGCAGCAAAGGGAACAACCAACCTGCAGAACTAACTCGTTGCCGGTTGGTCCAGATGTCTGTATGCTCCCTCCCACGGCCCAGGCCGAGCTTGCTGAGCTGCTCCTCCTTTGTGCAGGACAACAACGGTGCCCATGGCATGTGGTGGCTATGCACAGCATGCCTTTTACTTGCTTTTCCTCTCTCCGTCCTCCATCACCAAACAGAACCTCCAATCTCTCCCGGCTAAAAAATCACTTGGGCAAAAAAAGAACTGGCAACCTTGCTTTTAAAATTACAACTTGATGCTTTAAAGCAGAAGCTCACCTAGCAAGGACACCTACCTTACACAAGCTCAACCTACACGGAAAAGTTATTCCTCTGCGTCTGCACACTCGGCACGCTTTTCAGCTGCAATAGTCAGCCCAGTTCTCAGCACAGCTTTACCATCCACAGAAAGCCAGTTCACCGCCGCCATCTTTTTCTCTCTTCTGAAACACTCTACTGCTGCAAGAAGCAACGGTTACAATCACAGAATCACAGAACTGTAGGGGCTGCAAGGGACCTCTAGAGATCACTGAGTCCACCCCTCCCCCCGCAAAACAGGCTCCATACAGCAGGCTGTACTGTAGGCATCCAGCTGGGTTTGGAGTATCTCCAGAAGGACAAAAAATCCACCAACCTCCCTGGGCAGCCTGACTATATAACCCCCCCCGCCCATAACCTCCCCACAGCCACCTATAGCCACAAATCCTCGATGGCTCACCACAAACCCAGAAACCCCCCTAAAGTACACCTCAGCTCCTATAGACCCATAAGCCTTTACAGTCCATGCAGAGCCTCCTACAGTAGCCCAGATTCCCCCTATAGCCTCCCCGCAGCTCCACAGTAGCCACAGGCCCATCTTAGCCCCGGTTCCGGGGGGCTGCAGGTGGTCTGGGGGCACCGGGAGCAGCGCTGGAGGGGGTTGGGGGTGGGGGGGGCACGGTTCAGATGCTGGCAGCAGCACTGTAGCACTGGGGGACCTCAGGCCTCATCCGTCCAATCCCAACACCCATCCCAACACATCCCACAGCCCTCATCCCAACCCCACAGCCCAACCCCACGGGGAGGTCCACGGGGGAGGGAAGGGCAGTGTGCTTGGGGGGCCGCGCAGGGCTCCTCTCCCTCTCCCGCTCCCGTTCTCCCGCACACCTCCGGCAGAGCTGTCCTCAGCACTGCGCTCCCAGGTTGTGCCGCGGCTTTCCGCTCGGTGCTGCCCGGACAGCTCCGGCGACGCCGCCGACTCTCCTGCGGGGCGACCGGGCTGCCGGAGCGGCGCTTCGCTGACGAGAGCCGCGCCTGACACTGGCCGGCTCCAAACGGCCGCTCCCGCGCACGGCGGCTCAGCCAATGGGAGCCGGCGGAGCTGCCGCTGAGCAATGAGACGCCGGAGGAGGGACAGAGCTCCGCTGACCAATGAAAGCCCGGGGAGGGACAGAGCTGCCGCTGACAATGAGACGCCGGGGGAGGGAGCAGAGCTGCCGCTGACCAATGAGACGCCGGGGGACGGACAGAGCTGCCGCTGACCAATGAGACGCCGGGGGACGCACAGAGATGCCGCTGACCAATGAGAGCCCGGGGGAGGGACAGAGCTGCCGCTGACCAATGAGACGCCGGGGAGGGACGGGCAGATGCTGCTCACGGGGAGCTCCTCCTCCTGCCGCTGCTGGATGCTGATGCTGACAGGGCTGCAGATGCTCTGCAGGGCCAGCTCGTAGCTGGGAGCCAGGAATGTACACGGCGGGAGAGACGAGAGAGCTGGCGGGAGCAGCCAGGGCATCCCTCACTCAAAAGCATCACAAAGCTGCAGCCAGCAAGCTGGGCATGATCATGAGCAGCATCCCGGATGCTGGAGATTCTTTGCTACCATACACTACGGGAGCACAGCTCTCGCTGCAGGCATCCCACAGCCAGACAAAATGGGAACAAACCCGGAGCGCTGCGCACGCACAGCCCATAGCCATAGCCTTGCAACATGAGCTGCCTTGCTCTTGCTTGCATCCATCCCAATCCCTGGTAATGAAGACTCAGAAGGCAGTCAAGGGCGTTGATCCAGCACCAGCGTGCTTTTATTCCCTAATAGCCAGGAGGGCCTTTTGGTGAGAGGTCCGGTGTACACATGGGACTCATCGTCTCTGGTGAAGGAGAGAGGCGCTCAGAGCTCATGCTGCTGCCCGGTGCCTGGGACTGGAGCTCTGATTCTACGTCCCCCTCCACCAGGCTCGGCTCCTCCTGGCTGACGCTGACCTGCTCCTGCATGGAGCTGCTGCTGTCGGGGCACTCGGGCTGTGCTTGGGCTGGGCTGCACTGCAATGGTGCCCCGTCACAGTCCAGCTCGGTGACTGTTGTTTCTGGCAGGCTCAGGTCAGCGTCTTCTGCACAGCTGGGAGAGATGAGGGCTTCCACTTGGATGGTCACTTTCATTCCCTCACTGATGTTATATGGCAGGCTGTCATCCGAGCTGCAGCGATTCATGCTTCCTAGCAGCTCTGCATTGATATAAGCACACAGTGAAGCATCGCTATACGCTCTGGCTCTTCTGCGTGGACGAGGGCTCGGTTCACCTAGGAAGGAGTAGATACACAGGCAAACAGTTAGTGGCAAACTTGCACAAGCTGAATGATGAGAGTGGTTCTTGAGATTTGTTATGCAGTGGCAGCAGGACAAAGCCAACAGGACAATAGCAACAGTAGGAGCACTGTCTCGAAAGGAACTGTTGCGCTTTTGTTGTTTGTCTTTCTCTTTTGTGTGGACTCCAAGCATGAATTCCATGGCGCTGACAAGCAGGGTTTTGACAGCTGGATGTGCACCCTTACCTGCCAGGACCACCACCTCTGTTTCCGAGGGCTCCCTGGCATCGCGCTGCAGTTGGCGTTTGGCCACAGAGGATGGTTTTCTGGGCCTGAAGCAGGAACACCAACTGCATGCTGGGGATTCCTTCACCCTGCTGGGTGGACTTGGTCTGGAGGGAGAAAAGAGGGAGCGGTGTGAGTCGTGCATGGTGCAGGGTGAGGGAAGAGCTGCCCTGAGCTCTTGCCAACACTTGCTTGTTCCTAGCACTGCCTGCTTCCTGCTGAAACACAACTTTGAAGCTCGCTCTGATTCACACGGTTGACAACGGTTCCATTCCTAGAGCTCAGCCCTGGAGTCTTGCTGGCTACATTCCCCTCAGCCATGTCAACCCAGATGCAGAGCATGCGAGCAGAGGCTGCACAGCTGTCCAGGGCAGCATCGAAGGAAAGACTTCGATTGAGCTGGAGGTGTAACTCTCTTCTGAGGAACCGTGCAGCCAGAGAAAAAGTTCAAAAGCATCTCTGACACGTACATTAGCAATAGGCCCTCTCTGGTGGCTAAACTGAGCCCGTCGGGCAACTGCGTGTTAGTTGAACCTCAGAGTCCAAAGGGAGGGGACATTCAGTACAACACCACACGCCCCATTAGCGTCACGTAGCTTCTGCAAGTTTTGGCACTAGCAATAGTGGAGAAAAACCCACAAAAGCCCACCCAACCAAGTCTGATAGGAAGCTGCTGGAAAAGAAAGTCCTCTTTACCTTGCAGACGGAAAGTCAATGATTGTGTGGAATTTCCCCCGCGCAGCTGCGGGGCCTTCTTCCACGTCCATGTCCCTGCTCTCTGTCACAGCGGGAGAGCTGCTGTGGCCTCCCCTCTGTGCCTGTGCCTCCTCCAGGGTGAGCAGCTTGGTGGCAGGAGAAGACACCTGCACAGACTTGGGCCCTGATGGAGAACTGCGCCCTGGAAGGGAAGACCACAGCTAAGAGGGAGGATCAGAAAGCAGCGGCACAGCCATCACAGTTCTGGGGGAGCTGCCGCACATCTCTCAGCCTTGCTTATCCGAACCACTGGAAAAAGAGGTCAAAACCCTTTCATCAAGCTTCACCTGCACGCAAAACATCACCATGACAGGGACGGTTTTCTCATGCTCAACTTTGGGCTTGGACATTCTCAGCATCCAGCCACAGAGGATGCCATATTCTCATCTAAGCCCACAAGTCCTGACGGGCCCCCTGAATGAAGCACAAAGGCGTAGGCGCAACAATCCTGGAGAAGGCCTGGCAATGTGTTGATCAAGGTGTCTCAATCAAGACAAAGCTCATGCAGGACAGGACCGCTCACAGCTGACTCCATCATACGGGATGGCCTGACGTGGAAGCTGGAGCAGAAGAAGTACGTCGGCGTGGTATGATGATGAACTCCACCACATCCGATCTGCGCATCTGCAGTTGCCAGCTTGGCGAGGCCAGCTCTTCCGCTGGCGCAGGCAAGCCCTCGTTCTGCTGGGGATCTGTAGAAAAGGAAGATTGCGAGAAGTCATTGACCCGAAGATCGTTTCCCAACGTGTTGGGCATTGGGGACGCCAAAGGCTGTCCAGTTGGGCTGTGGAGACTTCCGCAGCTGGGGGCAAGGGGCAGCTGAGGCCACCTGAAGACATTCTCCTGGATGATCAAGGACACACCATCAGCCCTCATTTGACAAAAACAATAGAGCAGCAAACTTGTCCCCGGTCTAGAAACTGTGCCTGTGGGAGAGCACATCTAAGCCTTGTGTGTGAAACCGAAAAAGAAGTTACCTGAAGAGGTTGGGAGCCCACACAATCGCTAAGTTCTTAGCGGGCATGTTTGTGATGGAGCAGCTCCCAGCGAGACAAGCCAAGTGTTCTCATCAGGTATTCCAGCGGTCCTGGAAAGCAAGAGCCAAACCTTCAGCACTACTAAGCAACGCCGTGGCTCACATTCACCAAACAAACCTCATTGTTCTTGCTACTAGCAAGTAGATCAGCTTTCCCAAGTGCCACACTGCAGCACCAAGCCGCAGCACAGCTCAGCCGCAACCATCAGCTGTACCAGCCGTGCCCCCGTGCTCAGGAGCTGACCTAGATCCATTCACCCCACGCAGCATCCACCACTTCAACACACAAGCCGGCATCACGTTGCCAGCATAAGACAAAGCCTGCCATCGTGTCATCGCCCTCTGAATGCAGCAGGGCTGAGCTCCCCAGACCGAGGGCAGCAGTTTTCTGACACTGTAGTGAGGCGCGGGCAGCTGCTGGATGACCTCCTGCATTCTGAGCAACCGCTCCTCATCTGTACCAGCACAAACAGCGTCCTGGAAGAAAGCAGAAAAAGATTGAGACACACATCAGTAGAGATACCTGCCGCAGGGTCGGCAACTACGGGGACGGAGCGCTGTTGCTCAGCACCGAGGCGGATTTTTTGCCTTCCAACAGGCAGAAAAGCTGGGGAACACAGCGGCACGCAGCTGGTGCCATCAAGGCCAAGCACTCCAAGCACTGGGCTGCTTTACAGCCTGATCGGTTCTGCACCTCAGCTCCTCGCAATGGGCATTCATCTCCCAGTAACCTGTGCTATTAATCCCATTCCCATTCTAGAAACAGTTGGGGAATAGCAAAAGAACAGGAATTCTCGCAAGCTTTGTGAATACGGAAATGACCACCTCCAGGGAGCACCAAAAGTGGCATCAGTATGCTGCAGGATGTGGGAGAGACATGCGAGGCTGCCACATGGGGCTAACAGAAAATCAGAAAAAAAAGACCATGAGGTGCGCAGGCGTGTGTATGGGACAGGCCACGCCAAGATGCCCAGGGAAGAGGGACATGAAGGCCATTGCCTTGTGCTTACCGAGAACTTGCCATGCAGCTGCTCGGGCAGCAGAGGGCTCGGGAGCTCCCTGAAGTACATCTTGCACAGGGAGCTCACGCTGTGAATGTCCCGGACGGTGAGCTCCGGAATCTGCTCCGACTCAAATTCATGGCTGGAGAGAAGGACACAAAAACAGAGGGCTTGGAGAAAGACGAAAACAACTCCAAAGCAAGACAACATACAGTCCAGAAGCACTCTTACCGCAGCTTCTGGATCTTGGACGCCACGCCGGACAGGCGGTAGATCCCCTGCACCACGCCGTGCTGCTCGATGAACTCAGCGCAGCTCTGCACGACCTGGGGGACTACAGAACAAGGGCCAGCGCTTAGCTGAGCTCCTGATTCAAGTCCTGCTTCAGCCGCTGCCCCTGTCACATGCCATCCACTAAGCCCAGCCAGGCTACTGCTTGCCTCCTCCGTAGAGGAGAAAAAAGGCTGTCGCAGACATCGCAGGCAAGCAGGAGCCAGGGACAAAACTGGACACGGACGTGTTCTTGGCTTTCAAGAAATGCCAGGACCTGCCAAGCAGCCTGCAGAAAGTAATTCTGGGGAAGCCAGAGACACTGCCACAAGTCCCATCACAGCTCCCACCGCAATGGAGGCGTGAGACCTCATGTCCAGAAGAGCTAGGAAACTGACGCACTACACTCTCTTGGGCCAAAAGGCTTCCTTGGTTTTCAGGCTAGCGTGGGATTGGCTTACACCTTTGGCTTTAAGCAAATAAAAGTGTGCCGGCCTCCTATGAGCATTAGCCTCAGCTTCCCTTGCAGCCATAACTCCCACCTCACGCTTCTCCACCGCTATCAACCTGCCCCTTGCTAGACACGATCTCCCTTTCTTTCATCTTTACATGCCCAACAGAGAGAGGAAGCTCTCAGGAATGGGCTGTTCCTTACCATCACGGCCAGAGTGGAGAAGATGCTCTCCCAGGTCACAGCCAAACACCCCTTCCTTCTCCTTCTCCAGCTCCATCTCCCGCTGCTTCGGTTCCTCTGGGCGGGCCTTCACGAAGGAACGAAGGAAGCTGAGGAGCTTGCCACGCTTCTTTGGCACTGCACAACAAAAGGAAGAAACCAGTTCATTTCAGGTTGGGCTCAGTGGGACCAGGCCGAGCAAACACATTCGACAGAGCACGTCAAAGCGGCAAGAACATTGCCAACAAGTACCTACAACAACAGATTTTCCCCATCCCTGGAGGAGTCCAAGGCCAGGTTGGATGGGGCCCTGGGCAGCCTGGTCTAGTCTGGCATTCGAAGTGGAGGTTGGCAGCCCTGCCTGAAACACGGGGGTTGGAGCTTGATGATCCTTGAGGCCCCTTCCATCCCAAGCCATTCTACAAGGATCCTATCGTTTGCCCAAGCCCTCATTCTCACTGCCTACAAAACAGCAGCCCTACGCCCCGTGGCATGCAGGAAGGATCATCAACACAGAGGAGAACGTGGGATGGATAAAGGAGGTATTCAACACAGAACACACCCAGAAAAAGACTCCATTTGACTTCCCCGCGCCATCACATGTAACATCCGTACCTGGCTTTGGCGCTGAATTGATGAGGGCCTCAGGAATTTTTCCGTTGATGAGCTCCACGCACTCACCAGGGAAAAATCCAACCTGGAACAAGATCAAGAAGAGAGATGGAATACTGAATGCAGCATTTCTCAGGCCTCAACTGTTAAACCAAGAAAGAATGGCCTGCAGAAAAGTAACCCTCATTCAACATTTGCAGCCAGAAGACCTACAAAAGCAATTGACGGAGCATAAGATGGCTGTTCTCCGTGCTTGTACAAAGGACAGAGATGCTCAACTCCTAACTGCCTATTGAGCAAGAGAGGCTCTTGCTTCTAAGTCACATGAGGAGACAGTTTCCCACCCAAGCCCAGAGCCAAAGGGAAAGGCCTCTGACAGCGACACAGGGAAGCTGTTGACGTCCAGAAGCCACCCTGTGCAGGCCGAGCAGCTCAAAGCTGACGTTCCTGACTTGACTGCAATTGCGCCCAGGAGTCTGAAGCTTGTGCCTACCTGAAAGCCATGCTTGCCTCTCCACCAGGGGCTCAGCTCCTTTGCTGGCATAGCAGTAATGCACACCAGGTCTCCCACCTGCAAGACATTGCAACATCAATCCCAGCTTCAGCACAGCTGGGAGGAAAGCACAGCTGAGATGACGCCATTCTTCTGCACTGCCAAAGAGAGCACAGCTTGAGAGCAATTGCACTGGGGCAGCTCTTCAGGCATTTCCCGTCGGAAAGCTGGGCTTGGAGGTACAAGAGCCACTGCCTTACACACCACACAGAATACAGTGCAAGCATGCCAAATCAAAACGTCTTTTAGACATGGCTGAACTCCTCCCTGCATCCAACCCAGTGCAAGTCCTATCTGGACCTGCATCTTCTGGGCTTCGCCTCACAAGGCATTCTGAAGGTGTCTGAGAATATTCCTGATGCATTCACACAGTATACTCTTCTGTCCGTGACAACCAGGAACGCCTTCTTTTTCTGCTTACCTCCAAGGAGAGCTCATCCGCTGCCTGGGCAACGTAGCTCTTAATAACATGGCCAGCAGCAATAGCCGGAATATTAAGAGATGGCTCCTCCTGGACCAGCAAGGGCTTCCCCTGGTTCTCAGGCTGAAACAGAGAGCACAGGCCATGGTGAGGAGCTGAGGACAAACAAGGAGGATTTCAGGGTGCCATCTCGATGCCACTAGCAAGGAAATGAAGCTTTTAAGGCAGCTCTTCAGTGACACCAAGAGGGCCGGAAGGATGCTCTCTCTCTTGAAAAGCAGGAGAGCACACCGGTGGCTCATTCTGCTGGCTCAAGTCAGGGAACAGAGAACAAGAATAGCTTCACACTGTACCTCCGTCAACGCCCGGTCAGGCCCACGGCTGATCTCGCTGCTCGCGATGCCCATCACAGCAGGCGCGACAAGCTGCAACAGAAAAGAATCACATTTCCTGTGTTCACACAGCACTGGATTGAGAGTCTTCTTCAGAACTACTCTCAGCTGCCCACTGGCGGAGGCAGGTGTTCTAGAAACAACCACTGTGCAGTCTATTCAAACGGGACAGCCGTTGCAATACGCAGCATTGGACCAAGTCGCTGTCCCTCTGCTAGTAGATGGGGACTCTGGCACAAAGCAGCAGATGCATTTGCCCGCAGCACGCTGAGAGCACAGTAGCAGGCCAGGGAGAGGTGTCACTGCCGGGGCTGGAGCTGCTCCCCAGCCCCCGGCTCCCAGCAGCAGCCACACCACCAGCGCTGGCCGCAGCCTTGCCCACGCATTTCCTCTGCCTGCATCTCTGCTGTGCTCCCTACAGCTGTCGGGCACACTCACACAGCCAAAGCATGCACGCTTGTGCCCCTGGCTCATGTTCTGCAGCTCTGCACAGAGTGGGGCTAGGGCTCTTTGCCTAAGGGATTGCCTTCCTTCACACTAGCTGCTCCCAGCACTACAGGCAGCATCCTGCTGAGGGTTGAGCTGGAGAGGAAGTGGAACAGAGCTGCATTTCAGCTGGACGAGGCTGTGTGTTACTACACACGGTGTGACTAAACACGGGCTGCTGAACCATGGGGGGGGACAAAACATGGCACGTACCTGGCAAGAGATCAGAACAAGGGAGAAGAAGATCCTCGAACCCGCAGCCGTTCCTTGTCACTTTGCTCTGATCTTCCACGAGCAAAAGCTGCACCAAGGGAGCAGGCGGAGGGTGGGCAGGGGAGGGAGAAAGAGCAGGTCAGTGAGCTTGCACAATTGAGCAAAGGAAAGAACCAGGGAAGAACCGTGGGACAAATGCCATCTTGATGGATGGCTTTGGAAGTGATGGCCTGGGGGAAAATGGCGTCTGATGGTCCAGGCTAAGCAATATGATCCTAGGAGCTCTGCCAGCCAGCACTTCTCAAGCCCTCGCTGCCCACCTGTCTATCCCGCACCGTCTCAGCTTACCTACAAGGCGCTGCGCAAGACGGGATGAAGACAAACACACTCAGTAGATGCACAAGTGCAACAAGCCACGTACTCACGCCGAGCTCAAGCGCTCCAATGAAGGGACGCAGCACGCGCTGCTCCTCCCCTCATTCTAGCTGCTTATGACATCACTAAGGGCCACCCGGCTGCTCCACCATGGACGGACAAGGTTGGGAGGCAAGACCACGTCACAAGACCACAGGATTCCAACAGGGCACCCCAGCGTTCGAGAAATCAGTGCGTGGTTGGAATTCCATCCCAGGGAAATCCTGGAGAAGCTGGCATGGGGTTGGCGGGACCAAAGTGCAGGACCCGGAGCTTGGTGCTGTTGAGCCTCTTGCTGGGCCTATGGCAAATCCACACTAGGGTCCTTCTTTGCATCCACGGGCGGCTTAGAGCAGCCATCTCTTGCACCTGGATGGAAATAAAGGAAGAGAAATACATAGTACTACTACTAGACTGCTTCGACAGTGTTCTTTCCCGAGTGCATTTTTGCCTTTTGGCTTCCATGACGACCTCATTTCCTCCTCCTTTTCTTTGGGGGGAAGCTGCCCCAGTGCCTGAGCTTCACAAGATAGCGTGAAACATGACACTAAGACAAACGCTTGCCCTGGTGCAGGGTGGCTGTGCTTTGCCAGGCATATAAAGGAGGGTAGGGCTAGGAAACGCCACGTGGCAGCCCCAAGCCTTGGGGGTCTTGCCAAGTCTGCATTCAGTCACTGTGGCCACAGCTGCTGCCTACACTGCCAGAACGTATCCGAGGATACAGATGGATGCAGGCACTCCTGCTCCTTCTGCAAAGCCTCCTCTGCACAGCCCGTTAGCTGCTGATCACTGCTACGCCAACCGGCTCCCCTTTACAGCAGCCCTGGGATAAACACGCCTGTACTCTTCCGTGCAGCAGCGAGCTCCAGGGATGAAGCAGCACAGAGGAAACCAACAGAATCTACTGCTGCTGAATCCACCAGCTCCTTCTCTGCCCACCAAGAGTAATACCAAAGCACAGAACACAAGTGGGATAAGCGCATCTCGCACACGGACAAAGGGAATCAAAACAGCTCCTTCGAGAAGAGCTCGTGGGTAAACCCAGCCCTCAGAGACACAAATGCATCTGGTTCCAGTAAATATTACGGCACATTGTTGATGAAACGCTGTTCTGTTGCTGGAGAGCACGAAGCATGCTGTGTTGACAGGCACAGCAGGCGCGATGCCCAAGCTGAGCACGCAAACCTCCCCAGCACCCCTGGCCAATGCTGCCAGGGAAATGCACGACCTGCAGCCCCACACGGCTCGCTGCACGGACACTGGGGGGCTGTCTTAGTCTCAGGTGGGATCCATTTTTCTTCAGTGTCTGCTATGATGCTACAACAGTGAGAACACTCTCATGTTTATACGTTTCTGAGAAGCAGACCTGGACAGAGCCAAGGCAGTTCTCAGCAAAGCTCTCAAGAAGGAGCTGGGAGGAACCAAATGAGGACAGCTGATGTCACACGGGCCAAGGGATATTCCATACCATATGACATCAAGTGGAAGGGGTTTGAACGGGTGTGGAGCTCATCTCACTCTCTTCCTCTGCTTGCCCATTGCTTGGGAGGTGCTGAAGCCACTGCTTCTACATCACTTCTTACATACTTCATATATATGTGGTGTGTGGTGTGGGTGAGTGCATCCATTACTTCTGTCCTTTTCTCTACCTTGGAAAGAGATTTCTCTCAACACATGAGTTCCACCTTCTTTTTTTTTCCCCATAATTCTCTCCCCCATCCACCGGGAAGGGGGGAGTAACGCAAAGGACTTCTGTGGTGCTCAACCACACGAGGCTGCAAGCATGGCAGCAGACGTGCAGTGCACTGTCATAAGTGCACATGTACATAAGCAGATGCTCTCATCCACACGTGCAAATCTGAGGGCAGGAATAAAAGGCTCACTGGGCCATGGGCAAAGCAGGGAGCAGATGATAGGCAGGAAACAGGAAGGAGTTCAAGACCAGCTCTCCTACACCAAAGACAGGGAGAGCTGAGTCAGCACCACTGGGGGGACTTACGACACAGCTTGAGAGCTTACAGAGACCTGAGGTTGCCAAAGGAGGCCGCCAGGGTAACTCTCACCAGTCTTTTGGCAGGGCTCTCACGGATGCTTGCGATGCTGACTTCCACTGCCTATGGCATCTGGTAGAAAGCCCAGGTGGCAAATGCTCAATTGGTCTGGGTAACGCTTCTATGCTTCCACGGTTAGGACTGAAACAAAAGGAAAAAAAAAAAAGCATGCAGCCCTATGAAATTTGTCTCTCTACTGCCTGCTGTCAGCGTGACATCCTAAGATGAGCATTACGCGTCCCTGCACCCGACTGAAGATTCATCCAAGTCTGTGGGCACTGTTAGCAGCAGTTCCCAGAACATCTTGCACCACAAAATGCAGCACGCTCCTTTTTTGCACAGGCCCCTCGTTTCTCTCATCAGCCTCAGATTCACTCCACGTCAACTACACCCATCAGAACAGCCCTTCCGTTCTGCTGAGGTAGGAATCCACTGCTGGGATGTCCCCCACTTCCCGTTCCCCGCTATGTCCAGCACCGGGGGGAAAGGAAGGAGGACACTGCCATCACCTACCCAGACTTCTTGCAGGGCCTTCCAGACGCTCTCACATCACAGGGAGAAGCGGCACAGCTCTCGTGGCACAAGCTCGGAGAAGGCTGCAGAAATCAAGGTTGCCGCAAGGTGCTGCTTTCAAACAACGTGACTTAGCGGGCACGAGACGGGAAAGACAAGGTTCCGGGTCAGAAGCCTCCAATCCCAGTGGAATGTGGCTGTCTGCAAAGACCACAGCTGCCTGCTTTCCAGCAGGGGGACGCTCACCCAGCAAAGCACTCACCTAAGCAGATGCCTTTCCTACAAGTCATAGCTATCAGCAACTGTTGGAAAAGACCTCCATGAGATCATCCAGTCCAAACACCCACCTACCACACCATTTCCTTCCCACTAAGCCACGTCCCTCACTACCAACATCCAGTGTCCCCTTGAACACCTGCAGGGACAGGAACTCTATCACCTCCCTGGGCAGCCCGCTCCAGCGGCTGACCACCCACTGGGAGAAGTTCTTCTTCACCATCCAACCTCAATCTCCCCTCATGCAACCTGAGGCCATTCCTTCTAATCCTAGCACTAGTTCCACGGGAGAAGAGGACCACCCCCCACCTCAACACAACCTCTCGTCACATAACTGGACAGAGGGAGAAGGTCTTCCCTGTGCCTCCTCTTCTCACACTAAGGAATCCCACTTCCCTCAGCCGCTCCCCATCCACTACTTGTAGCTCTAGACCCCTCACAGCTTCATTGCGCTTCTCTGGACACACTGCAGGCTTTCAGGGTCCCCCTTCTAGTCAGGGGCCCAGAACTGAACACACTACTCAAGGAGAGGACTCACCAGTGCTGAGTGCAGTACAGTGGCGATGATCACTTCCCTGCTCCTGCTGCCTCCGGCCCTTTGCAGTGCACTTCCACTCTAAAACCGTTCCTTCTGCGCTACCGCTCGGATCCTCCCGTAGGGCTGGAGCTCAAGAGGTCAACACACACAAAGAACACAACGTGCAACTGGAAGGCATGTCTCAAAGCCTGAAGAGTGAGAACGGGACCCTGCAGTTAGAGACTCTGAGAAGGGCCTCACAGGATGCCTGGGGAAGGGGACCTGCAAGTCGGACACAAGGGAAGAGCAACAGAAACTTCCCTAAAGAAGTTACAGAAATCTTCACTAAGGTATGCTTAGCTGTGTGGCTATCGGGGATGCCTGGTAGAGCCAAAATGCAGCCCTAAGTTTAAAGCAAGAGCTACGGCTAGCCCACTCAGCGTAAAGCCTCATATCCCTTGGAGGATATGCAACTGGAGAAGGAGAAAAGAAACCATAGATAACTTGTGGATTTCGGATTACTAATTGAATGTGAATCCAAATACAATACTCCAATCTTGCCGATGAAAACTTGGATAGCAAGTGCTATAGTTTAGTACAAGATTGGAGGGCAAGTAATAGAACTGTTGAATGTATACATGCTGTGGCGGCAAATCCATACACTTTAGTAACTAAGTTAGGGAATGAGTAGGTGGAGTTTGCCTTCTGCATGTGAAGGATGCCTTTTCTGCCTGGTTTGGCCAAAGGAAGCCTAAGGTCATTTGCCATTGAATAGGAGAGCCCCAGTCCGGGACAAAAAAGTCTCCGTTCACCTGGACAGTGTTAGCCAGGGCTGTGAGAACAGCCCAAGGATTTTGGAGAACTGCTCAACTCGGGAGCCTGAGATTTGCGTTCCTCCATCCCACGGTGGAACTTGATTGCAGCATGTGGATGCCACAGAAACAAAGAGGGCTGTGTGCAATGGACTGCGAATGTGCTGAATTTCTTTGTTTCAATGATGATCGCCTTTCTCAACAGAAGGCACCAAGAACTCAACAGCAAGGGACCTATCTGGAATAGGAGATTACAGCTGGACTTGGAACCTCAAGGACTGCCAGGAAAGAAGCCATCTGCCAAAGCCCTGAGCCACAAAGTGCCGAGGAACTCCGTACATTCTCAGGAATGACAGCAGGGTGCCAAATGTGGATACACAGCTACGGACTGGTGGTAAAGCCCCTTCAGGAAGTAAGTAAGAGATGGCCAGAGTGCTTGAGGGCGGTGGCTGCACCAGTGCTCAAGATTCAAGAACCTGGTAAATTTACGCTAGGCCAAAGAATAACAGTTTTAATATCTGATGCAGTGTCTACTGTATTGGAGGTAAAAGGGGGCATTGGCTCTCACCCCCAGAGGGTCCTGAAATACCAGGCCATCCTGGTACAGCAGGATGATGCAGAAATAACTGTAACTAATATTGTCAACCCAGCATCTTTCCTTAGCGGAACTCCTGGAGAACCAGTATTTCATGACTGCTTTGAAACAACTGCGGCTATGGACCTTTGCCAGTCGGACCCGAAAGATGAATCCTTAGAAGATGCAGAAGACACCTGGATTACTGATGCAAGCAGGTTGGTGAGACAAGGAAACCGTAAGGCAGGATATGCAGGAACTGCTACTGACAAGGTCACCAAAACACAACCATGACCTGGGGGGACTGTCTCTAGGAAGCCTGAAGTAACTGCCTTGACAAGAGCCTGACATAGACGCACAGATGCTAATTGTGGAGATGGGATGCTACATGCTCATAGGACCACCTGAAGAGAGCGAGGATTGCTCACACACAAGGAAAAACAGCCTGATGTAAATCAACAAAGAGCGTGGCTATCATCCATTGTCAAGGACATCAGAAAGGGAACACCGTACCGGAAAGTGGAGAGAAGATGGTGGATCAGGGGGCAGAACAGGTCGTTGAAGAGGGCTTTAATTCCAGACCGTAAGCTTAAAATTGCTGAACCTGAGTCAAAACCTGTAAAATATTTTCAAGAAGACAGCAATCTAATTCATCATTTAGAAGGGAAGAGAGCAGGCTGACAGATGGACACATTGTTTTGCCCTTTGGTACTCCATGAAAATTGGTTCTAAGAGAGGAGAGGAAAATGTCTTGGGCAAACGGACGTTACAAAGCACGATCCTAGTACCAGCAAAGGGCTACAAGTGGGCCTATTGGGAAAGGGAACCTTCCAGGGCAACAGTGACAAAGTGACTTCCTGAAACCCCCAAGAAAAGGGCAGGATCGCTGGATGTTGGCACTAACTGATACCTTTTGGGGATGGCCAGAGGTATTTCCCTGGAGGACTCCTAAGGCTGCAGAAGTAACGAAAATGCTGTTACATGCTGTTAATTCCAAGGTTCGGGGTTCCTGTAGCAATCTCAGCAGATCGAGGCCCACATTTTTGCCAAGGTGGTCCAACAAAGAAGCACATGACTGGGAATTGATTGGCAATTACACACACCTTATAGTTCGCAGTCATGCGGACAGGTGGAAAAAAATGAACCACCTGATCAAATTACAGATAGTAAAACTTGGCCAAGAGGCTGGGATTCACTGGCCGTCGGTACTACCTTTGGCACTTCTGAGAATTCGGACTAAACCCCGAACCAAGGAAGGATTAAGCCCACATGAGATTCTTTATGGGCGACCTTATACTGTACAAAAGGAAATCTCTATACAGGTGGGGGATAAGGTGTTGAGTGAATATATGGTCAGCTTGGCAAAGCAATTAAAGAAAATTGAACAAGCAGTATTCGGTGCCAGGGCATGAGGCCCAGATGGTCCAGTGCATGATGTATTGCCAGGCGAATATGTTTATGTTAAACCTCTCTCTCAGATTCAACTCTGGAACCAAAGTGGGAAGGACCCTACCAACTTCTCCTGACCACCCACACCACGGCCAAGGTAGAGGGACTTACACTGTGGGTACGTCATACCTGCCTGAAGAAAGCACCAGGACCACAGCAAACAGCACAAGAAAGAGGACCACTGAAAATCAGGATCCAAAAGCATGTATAAGATTTTGATAATAATCAGTATGATTGGAGCAGTAGTCATAGCTTGGCAAGTGAATAGCTACTTAAAAATAACTGATAAAATTGGCCAGGCTCTCAACAAATCTTGTTGGATATGCACTGCCTTCCCTAGAGGGGAGGGAAAAGTGCCTGTTTATGGGATAGCGGCACTACATTGGACCATTCCAGATTGGCTAGAGCATGGAAAGTGTAAGTTTGGGATAGAAGACAAGTCACAAAAAGGACCTAAGTTTGATTTACTACTTATTAACTTTACTAGATCTATCTTTGTAGACAGAAAAACTGATGGTAAAGGTGGGGTGGGGGTTGGATGACGGAACTTGACAGGCATAGGGTGTAGTTGGGATAATATGGAAATTCTGGGGCAGTATCAGGGATCAGTGAAGCTGGAAGGTGGAACCAAGGTGAGGGGGTGTGATCCTAGGATCGATAAGGAGTCCTATTGGGTCTCAGATAAGAACGTACTTGGAATTGTAGAGATGGGAGCATCATTCACTCATCAGAAAAATATGTCCAGAGGCGATGTAGGTTACCTCATGGATACTGGTGGCTATGTGGAGACGCCAGGGCACGAAAGGCATTACCTTTAAAATTGGATAGGGACTTGTACTACAGGATACTTAATACCCCGACCACGGTGCTGAGGAAATCCCTCGGGGACTCCTAAGGACCCCTTGAATTAGAACTAAGCTTACATACAACCCCTAGCTATATATAACAAAGGATACCACAGCTTTCTGAGAGCTCTTAGCCTGGCTCTAGGAGTTACCCACTAGAAAAAGCTAGAGTCAATATCTCTGCAACTCTGGAAATTGTGGAGAATGCCACAACAGATGTATTACGGTCAAGTCCAAGAAGAGGTATCCTCCTTATCCAAAGTAAGTACTCCAAATAGGATGGCATTAGACCTATTAACAGACAAGGGAGGAGAGTATGTACAATAATAAATCAGAGTTGCTGTGGCTTACATCAAGTAAGGATTTAAGAACTGAAACAGAATTAAGTAAAATTTGGGAACAGACGAAAGTCCGGCATAGGACAAGTCAGGATGACACCAACTGGAAGGAAGATTTACGGAACCTGCTTACTAGCTGGCTAACCAAATCTAGGATGGTTAAAGCAGCTCTTCCTAGTTTGTATCATCTTAGTACTGATTGTAGGTTTTTACCTGTGTGATGATAAAGTGCTCTGCCTGCCTGTGCCGAAATACGAGAAAAAGAATACGAGATATGGAAGAAACATGACTAAGGGCAAAAGGTGGAAAGTGGGACCTATTTTGGGACACATAGAACAGATTAGAGAATCTAGCAGGTAGACGTCCTGCTAGATTATAGAAAAGGGGGGAATTGAAGGGCAAAATCAGGTCCCTGCAGTATAGAAAGAAGGGCTTCATAGCAAGAAAAGAGAAAGCAGCTTCACAAAGTAGACATAAGGGGCAAATCGAGATAGTTTATGTAGAGAGTATTAGAAAACAAGAGATTCCAAGCATTTTTACAGGCGCTAGGTCCATAATAACAAGGAGAATGAAGGCCATAAAGATAAGGACCGGAGAACAGCTCAAAAACATTTGGCAGGGAGGTAATTAGATGTCTGAAGCTACCTCATGGATACCACATGGTGGTTATGTGGGGACGCTCAGGCACGGAAAGCAGTACCTTTAAATTGGACAGGGACTTGCACTACAGGATACTTAATAGCCAGACCATGGTGCGTGAGGAGATCCCTCGGGGACTCCTGAGGACCCCTGGGATTCAAACGAAGCGTACATACAACCCCCTAGCTATATAGAACAAGGGATACCACCGCTTTCCGAGAGCCCTTATCCCGGCTCTAGGAGTTGCCCAGCTAGAAAAAGCTAGAGTCAATTATCTCTGCAACTCTGGAAATGATAGAGAATTGCCACAACGGATGCATTATGAGCAATCCAAGAAGAAGTATCCCCTTTATCCAAAGCAGTGCTCCAGAATAGGATGGCACTAGACCGAATTAACAGCCAAGGAAGGAAGGGTATGCACAGATAAATCAGAGTCGCTGTGCTTACAGCAAGAAGGATTTAAGAATCGAGAGAGATTGATGGAAAGTTTGGGAACAGACGAAAGTCCTGCATAGGAACAAGTCAGGATGACCCCAGCTGGGAAGGAGATTTAGGGAACTTGCTTACTAGCTGGCTACTGAAGTCTAGGATGGTTAAAGCAGCTCTTCCTAGTTTGCATCCTCTTGGTGCTGTTGGGAGGTTTTACCTGTGTCATGATGAGATGCTCTGCCTGCCTGTGCCGGAGTACTAGAAAGAAAAAGGAGATATGGAAGAGACATGCGTTGAGGCCAAAGGTGGGAAGTGGGGCCTATTTTGGGACACCGTAGAACAGAATAAAATGATCTAGCAGGTAGAAGCCCTGCTAGACTATAGAAAAGGGGGGAAACTGAAGAGTGAGAACAGGAGCCTGCAGTTAGAGAGAGAAGGGCCTCACAGCAAGAAAAAGGGAGAGTAGCTGCACAAAGTAGAAATAAGAGGCAAACAGAGAGAGTTTAGGTAGAGAGTGTTAGAAAACAAGGGATTGCAAGCACTTTCACAGACACTAGGTCAGGAATAACAGGGAGGATGAAGGCCATCGAGATAAGGGCTGGAGAGCAGCTCGAAAACACGTGGCAGGGGAGCTGATTAGATTGTCTACAGGGCAAGTTAGTGTGGATGTTAGGTGGAGCGATCCCCCTTGCACCAGGGAGTACGCGCGTCACCAAGAAACACATGCCTGCTCTATATCCTTACCGGCTATACGGTCTGATTGCCGCACGTCAAGCCCAGAAGAGACACCTCTCTCACCTTGGGCACAGCTCACCAACCAAGAGCCAGGCCTTGCCAACTTGGTTGATCTGAGAAGGCGGGAGGGGGCCGCACATCACACCAGAAGTATCCATTTCACTTGCAGTTCCATGGAGAGAACAACACCAACTAACAGGCCTGAATGAATTCGCTCACAGGATGAACAACGAGTTTGTTCTTCATTAAAAAGCACACAGAGATTCCTAAACCAAAAAGAGAATGGCAGCACTTCAGATCGGCCAAACAGGTTCCTGTTCCTACGACTCATCCTCTTACCCCAACTTGCCTCCCCTCATCCCCTTCCCCTACTCCTCCGTGATGCCCACTGGCTTCAAGTCAGGTCGCAAACACATAGGACTCCTTCCACACGACTCCAGCACAAAGGATGTCACACTTGTTCCATACACATACAAATGACCAAGCAGTGCTATCACACTCACTTAACACACGCAGAAGCAGCCAAACCCAGGAGCACGTACATCCCCTCCTGCACTACTGGAGCCCACAGCTCACCTTCACAGCTCCGGGGATTACTGCTCTTTACACTGACGCAGCCTCGCTACAGCTCCATGGCTGTCACACAAGGCCTGCAGGACCTCTTGCTCCGCAAACCCCGTCTGCAGGCATTGCTTCATGAGGTTCACCACCTGCCCTCTGAGCAAAAAAAAACACTGAGAACAAGAGCAAAGCGCTCTGGATTCCACCTGGCCTGCTCCCCCACAAGCTCAGTCCTGCCACACACATACCCTGCTCTTCAGACTCAGCCCCAAGCCTGGCTGGGGCACCAGCACCTGCATCATTCTTCAAACGCCCCAGCCCAGCAGCAAGGGAACAAAGCGTTGCAACAGCTGAAAACAAAAATGCTCGGGGACATTCCTGCTAGCACTGAACGTGAACAGATCTACCACTGAGCAACAGGACGTGGGACAAACAGCAGAAAACAACCAACCTCAAGAACTAACTCGTTTCCGGTTGGTCCAGATGTCTGTATGCTCCCTCCCACGGCCCAGGCCAAGCTTGCTGAGCTGCTCCTCCTTTGTGCAGGACGACAACGGTGCCCATGCATGTGGTGGCTATGCACAGCATGCCTTTTACTTGCTTTTCCTCTCTCCGTCTTCCATCACCAAACAGCACCTCCAATCTCTCCGGCTGAAAAATTACTTGGGGAAAAAAAGAACTGGCAACCTTACTTTTAAAATTACAACTTGATGCTTTAAAGCAGAAGCTCACCTAGCAAGGACACCTACCTTAGACAAGGTCCACCTACAGGGAAAAGTTATTCCTCTGCGTCTGCACACTCGGCACGCATTTTCAGCTGCAATAGTCAGCCCAATTCTCAGCACAGCTTTACCATCCACAGAAAGCCAGTTCACCGCCGCCATCTTTTTCTCTCTTCTGAACACTCTACTGCTGCAAGAAGCAACGATTACAATCACAGAACTGTAGGGGCTGGGAGGGACCTCTGGAGAACATGGAGCCCTTCCCACCCCCCCCCCTCCCCCTCGCAAGACAGGCTCCATACAGCAGGCTGTACTGTAGGCATCCAGCTGGGTTGGAGTATCTCCAGAGAAGGACAATCCACAACCTCCTGGCAGCCTGACTATATACCCCCCCGCCCAGAACCTCCCACAGCTACCTATAGCCACCCCCCAAATCCTCCGATGGCTCGTTGCGAGAATGCACCACAGCCCCAGATCCGCCCCTAGAGTCCCCTCAGCTCTTATAGACCCATACGCCTTAAAAGTCCCTGCAAAGCCCCCGTCAGCCCCATATTCCCCTATAGCCTCCCGCAGCTCCCAGTAGCCACAGGCCCATCTTAGCCTCGGTTCTGGGGAGCTGTCAGGGGGTCTGGGTGGCCAACCGGGAGCAGCGCTGGAGGGTTGGGGGTGGGGGGGCACGGTTCAGATGCAGGCCAGCAGCACTGTGGCAGCTGGGGGACCCGAAGGGCCTCCATCAGTCCCAGTCCCCATCCACCCATCCACAGCCTCATCCAAATCCCACCAGCCCAACCCCACGGGGGGTCCACAGGTGAGGGGAGGAGCAGTGTGCTTGGGGGGCGCGCGCAGGGGCCGCCTCTCCCTCATCCCGCTCCCGTTAATCTCCTCGCACACCTCCGGCGGAGACTGTCCTCAGCACTCGCTCCCTGTTTGCCGCGGCTTCCGGCTCGGTGCTGCCCGGACAGTTTCCGGCTGACGCCGCGCTCTCCTGCGGGGCGGCCCGGGCTGCCGGAACGGCGCTTCGCTGACGAGAGCCGCGCCTGACACTGCCGGCTCCCAACGGCCGCTCCCGAGCACGGCGGCTCAGCCAATGGGAGCCGGCGGAGCTGCCGCTGAGCAATGAGACGCCGGGGGAGGGACAGAGCTGCCGCTGGACCAATGAGACGCCGGGGGAGGGACGGAGCTGCCGGCTGACCAATGAGACGCAGGGGGAGGGACAGAGATGCCGCTGACCAATGAGAGCCCGGGGAGGGACGGGGCAAGATGCTGCTCACGGCGAGCTCCTCCTGCCGCTGCTGGATGCTGATGCTGACAGGGCTGCAGATGCTCTGCAGGGCCAGCTCGTAGCTGGGGAGCCACGAATGGACACGGCGGGGAGGAGAGGAGAGAGCTGGCGGGACCAGCCAGGGCATCACCTCACTCAATAGCATCACAAAGCCACAGCCAGCAAGCTGGGCACGATCATCAGCAGCATCCCGGATGCTGGAGATTCTTTGCTACCATACACTACGGGAGCACAGCTCTCGCTGCAGGCATCCCACAGCCAGACAAAATGGGAACAAACCGCAGCTCTGCTGCACGCACAGCCCACAGCCATAGCCTTGCAACATGAGCTGCCTTGCTGTTGCTTGCATCCATCCCAATCCCTGGGAATGAAGACTCAGAAGGCAGTCAAGGCGTTGATCCAGCACCAGCGTGCTTTTATTCATTAACAGCCAGGAGGGCCTATTGCTGAGAGGTCCGGTGGACACATGGGACTCATCCTCTCTGGTGAAGGAGAGAGGGGCTCAGAGCTCGTGCTGCTGCCCGGTGCCTGGGACTGGAGCTCTGATTCTACGTCCCCCTCCACCAGGCTCGGCTCCTCCTGGCTGACGCTGACCTGCTCCTGCATGGAGCTGCTGCTGTCGGGGCACTCGGGCTGTGCTTGGGCTGGGCTGCACTGCAATGGTGCCCCGTCACAGTCCAGCTCGGTGCGTGTTGTTTCTAGGCAGGCTCAGGTCAGCGATCTTCTGCACCGCCTGGGAGAGATGAGGGCTTCCACCTGGATGAAGCACCTTCACTTCCATCACTGGTGATTTATATGGAAGGCTGTCATCCGAGCTGCAGCGATTCGTGCTTCCTAGCAGCTCTCCACTGATGAAGCACACCAGTGAACCATCGCTATACGCTCTGGCTCTTCTGCGTGGACGAGGCTCGGTTCACCTAGGAAGGAGTAGATACACAGGCAAACAGTTAGTGGCAAACTTGCACAAGCTGAATGATGAGAGTGGTTCTTGAGATTTGCTTATGCAGTGGCAGCAGGACAAAGCCAATAGGACAATAGCAAACAGGAGGGAGCACTGTCTCGAAAGGAACTGTTGCGCTTTTGTTGTTTGTCTTTCTCTTTTGTGTGGACTCCAAGCATGAATTGGATGGCGCTGACAAGCAGGGTTTTGACAGCTGGATGTGCACCCTTACCTGCCAGGACCACCACCTCTGTTTCTGAGGGCTCCCTGGCATCGCGCTGCAGTTGGCGTTTGGCCACAGAGGATGGTTTTCTGGGCCTGAAGCAGGAACACCAACTGCATGCTGGGGATTCCTTCACCCTGCTGGGTGGACTTGGTCTGGAGGGAGAAAAGAGGGAGCGGTGTGAGTCGTGCATGGTGCAGGGTGAGGGAAGAGCTGCCCTGAGCTCTTGCCAACACTTGCTTGTTCCTAGCACTGCCTGGTTCCTGCTGAAACAAAACTTAGAAGCTCGCTCTGATTCACACGGTTGAGGACGGTTCCATTCCTAGAGCTCAGCCCTGTAGTCTTGCTGGCTACATTCCCCTCAGCCATGTCAACCCAGATGCAGAGCATGCGAGCAGAGGCTGCACAGCTGTTCAGGACAGCATCGAAGGGAGGGCTTTGATTGAGCTGGCAAACGTAACTGCTTGCTGAGGAACCGTTCAGCCAGAGAGGGAGTTCCAAAGCATCTCTGACTCTGACATTAGTGGAAGGCCCCCTCTGCTGGCTAAACTGTGCCCGTCAGGCAACTGCATGTTAGTTGAACCTCAGAGTCCAAAGGGAGGGGACATTCAGTACACCACCACACGCCCCATTGGCGTCACGTACTTTCTGCAAGTTTTGGCACTTGCAGTAGTGGAGAAAAACCCACAAAAGCCCACCAAACCAAGTCTGATAGGAAGCTGCTGGAAAAGAAAATCCTCTTTACCTTCCGGAAGGAAAGTCAATGATTGTGTGGAATTTCCCCCGCACAGCTGTGGGGCCTTCTTCCACTTGCATGTCCTGGATGTGTGTCAGTGCGGGAGAGGTGCTGTGGCCTCGCCTCTGTGCCTGTGCCTCCTCCAGAGTGAGCAGCTTGGTGGCAGGAGAAGACACCTGCACAGACTCGGGCCCTGATGGAGAACTGCGCCCTGGAAGGGAAGACCACAGCTAAGAGGGCGGATCAGAAAGCAGCGGCACAGCCATCACAGTTCTGCGGGAGCTGCCGCACATCGATAACCCTTCGATAGCAAAAGCGTATCTCAACAATCCTGGAGAAGGCCTGCATTTGATCAAGGTGTCTCATCAAGACAAAGCTCATGCAGGAAGACGCTCACCTGCTCCATCTCCGACGCCTGATGTGCAGCTGGAGCAGAAGAGGACGTCGGTGTGGTTGATCAGGAATTCCACCACATCCGACTGCCTCTGCAGTTCCACGCAGGCAGCTCTTCCGCTGGCGCAGGCAGCCTCGTTCTGCTGGGATCTGTAGAAAAGGCAGATTGGAGAAGTCATTGACCCGAGATCGTTTCCCCACGTCTGCATTTGGGCAGCCAAAGGCTGTCCAGTTGGGCTCTGGAGACTTCCGCAGTGGGCAAGCACTGATGCCACTGAAGACATTCTCCCGGGTGATCAAGGACACACCAGCCCCATCTGACAAAACCAAGGGAGCACAAATTGTCCTCCTCTCCAAACTGTGCCCGTGGGGAGAACAGATCTAAGCCTTGTGCTGAGATGGAAAAAGAAGTTTACCTGAAGAGGTTGGGAGCCCACACAATCGCTAAGTTCTTAGCGGGCATGTTTGTGATGGAGCAGCTCCCAGCCAGACAAGCCAAGTGTCTCAGCAGGTACTCCAGCGTCCTGGAAAGCAAGAGCCAAACCTTCAGCACCACTGAGCACGCCGTGCTCACATTCACCAAACAAACCTCACTTCATGCCACTGCTTGTTTTTGCTTCAAAATAGCAAGTAGATCAAGCTTTCTCAAGTGCCACACTGCAGCACCAAGCCCCAGCACAGCACAGCTGCAGCAATCAGCTGCACCAGCCGTGCCCCCGTGCCCAGGAGCTGACCCAATCCATTCACCCCACGCAGCCATCCGGCACTTTAACACACACAGGCATCACGTTGCCAGCGTGAGACAAAGCCTGCCATCGCGTCATCGCCCTCTGAAGTGCAGCAGGGCTGAGCTCCCCAGACTGAGGGCAGCAGTTTTCTGACCTGTAGTGAGGTGCGGGCAGCTGCTGGATGACCTCCTGCATTCTGACCAACCGCTCCTCATCTGTAGCTGCACAAACAGCGTCCTGGAAGAAAGCAGAAAGGGAATGAGACACACATCATGCGAGTCAAGCGCATGGGGCTAACAGAAAAAGGGCCTCAGAGCTGCAGAGGGCACTGCTGCTCCCATCTCCCACATTTCCAATGGCAGGATGCACACACCAGGTGTTACGGTGCACCCGGTGTGCAGGAAGCACGAGCTGCTTGTTGTACAGCGACACCCACTGGATGTCCATCAAAACCCCAACTTCAACAGAAAAAAGACCAAAAAAAGGGTGCGCAGGTGTGTGTGTGGGTGGGGCAGGGAAGAGGGACATGGAGCCACTGCCTTGTGCTTACCGAGAACTTGCCATGCAGCTGCTCGCTCAGCAGAGGGCTCGGCAGCTCCCTGAAGTACATCTTGCACAGGGAGCTCACGCTGTGAATGTCCCGGACGGTGAGCTCCGGAATCTGCTCCGACTCAAAGTCATGGCTGGAGAGAAGGACACAAAAACAGAGGGCTTGGAGAAAGAGGAAAACAACTCCAAAGCAAGACAACATACAGTCCAGAAGCACTCTTACCGCAGCTTCTGGATCTTGGACGCCACGCCGGACAGGCGGTAGATCCCCTGCACCACGCCGTGCTGCTCAATGAACTCAGCGCAGCTCTGCAGGACCTGGGGGACTACAGAACAAGGGCCAGCGCTTAGCTGAGCTCCTGATTCAAGTCCTGCTTCAGCCGCTGCCCCTGTCACATCCCATCCACTAAGCCCAGCCGCGCTACTGCTTGCATCCTCCGTAGAGGAGAAAGAAGGCTGTCGCAGACGGCGCAGACAGGCAGGAGAAAGGGACAAAACTGGACACGGACGTGTTCTTGGCTTTCAAGAAATGCCAGGACCTGCCAAGCAGCCTGCAGAAATTAATTCTGGGGAAGCCAGAGACACTGCCACAAGTCTCATCACAGCTCCCACTGGAACGGAGGCGTGAGACCTCATGTCCAGAAGAGCTAGGAAACTGACACACTACACTCTCTTGGGCCAAAAGGCTTCCTTGGTTTTCAGGCTAGCGTGGGATTGGCTTGCTACTTCGCTTTAAGCAAATACAAGTGTGCCGGCCTCCTATGAGCATTAGCCTCAGCTTCCCTTTCAGCCATAACTCCCACCTCACGCTTCTCCACCGCTATCAACCTGCCCCTTGCTAGACATGATCTCCCTTTCTTTCATCTTTACATGCCCAACAGAGGGAGGAAGCTCTCAGGAACGGGCTGTTCCTTACCATCACGGCCAGAGTGGAGAAGATGCTCTCCCAGGTCACAGCCAAACAACCCTTCCTTCTCCTTCTCCAGCTCCATCTCCCGCTGCTTTGGTTCATTTGGGCGGGCCTTCACGAAGGAACGAAGGAAGCTGAGGAGCTTGCCACGCTTCTTTGGCACTGCACAACAAAAGGAAGAAACCAGTTCATTTCAGGTTGGGCTCAGTGCGACCAGGCTGAGCGGAAACACATGCTACAGAGCACGTCAAAGCGGCAAGAACATTGCCAACACTGCATTCTACAAGGATTCGAGCATTTGCCCAAGCCCTCATTCTCACTGCCTACAAAACAGCAGCCCTACGCCCCGTGGGATGCAGGAAGGATCATCAACACAGAGGAGAACGTGGGATGGATCAAGGAGGTATTCAACACAGAACACACCCAGAAAAAGACTCCATTTGACTTCCCCGCGCCATCACATGTAACATCCGTACCTGGCTTTGGCGCTGAATTGAAGAGGGCCTCAGGAAGTTTTCCACTAATGAGCTCCACGCACTCACTGGGGAAAAACCCAACCTGGAACAAGAACAAAAAGACGGATGGAATACTGAATGCAGCATTTCTCAGGCCTCAACTGTTCAACCAAGAAAGAATGGCCTGCACAAAAGTAATCCTCATTCAACATTTGCAGCCAGAAGACCTACAAAAGCAATACTTGGTTCCGGATAAGATGGCTCTGTCCTCTGTGCTTGTACAATGGACGGAGGTGGTCAACTTCTGACTGCATATGGAGCACGAGAGGCTCTTGCTTCTAAGTCACATGAGGAGACAGTTTCCCACCCAAGCCCAGAGCCAAAGGGAAAGTCCTCTGACAGCGACACAGGGAAACTGTGGACGTCCAGAAGCCACCCTGTGCGGGCAGAGCAGCTCGAAGCTGATGTTCCTCACTTGACTGCAATTGCGCCCAGGAGACTGAAACTTGTGCCTACCTGAAAGCCACGCTTGCCTCTCCACCAGGGGCTCTGCTCCTTTGCTGGCATAGCAGTAATGCACACCAGGTCTCCCACCTGCAAGACATTGCAACATCAATCCCAGCGTCAGCACAGCTGGGAGGAAAGCACAGCTGAAATGGCACCCTTCTTCTGCACTGCCAAAGAGCGCACAGCTTGAGAGCAATTGCACCGGGGCAGCTCTTCAGGCATTTCCCGTGGGAAAGCTGAACGTAGAGGTACAAGACTCACTGCCTTACACACCACACAGATGAGGATATTCCTCATGATTCGTTCACACGTCCCTATACTCTTCTGTCCGTGACAACAAGGAATGCCTTCTTTAACTGCTTACCTCCAAGGAGAGCTCATCTGCTGCCTGGGCAACGTAGCTCTTGATCACGTGGGCAGCAGCAATAGCTGGAATATTCAAAGATGACTCCTCACGGACCAGCAGGGGCTTCCCCTGCTTCTCAGGCTGAAACAGAGAGCACAGGCCATGGTGAAGAGCTGAGGACAAACAAAGAGGATCTCAGGGTGACATGGCACTAGCAAGGCAATGAAGCTTTTAAGCTGACATCTTTAGTGACACCGAGAGAGCCGGAAGGATGCTCTCTCTCTTGAAAAGCAGGAGAGTACACCTGTGGCTCACACTGCTGGCTCAAGTCAGGGAACAGAGACCAAGCAGAGCTTCACACTGTACCTCCGTCAACGCCCGGTCAGGCCCACGGCTGATCTCGCTGCTCGCGATGCCCATCACAGCAGGCGCGACAAGCTGCAACAGAAAAGAAACACATTTCCTGTGTTCACACAGCACTGGACTGAGAGACTTCTTCAGAACTACTTCTAGAAACAACCACTTTGTGCAGTCTAATCAAACGGGACAGCCATTGCAATACGCAGCACTGGACCACGTCGCTGTCCCTCTGCTAGCAGATGGGGACTCTGGCACAAAGCAGCAGATGCATTTGCCCGCAGCACGCTGAGAGCACAGTAGCAGGCCAGGGAGAGGTGTCACTGCTGGGGCTGGAGCTGCTCCCCAGCCCCCGGCTCCCAGCAGCAGCCTCACCACCAGCGCCGGCCGCAGCCTTGCCCATGCATTTCCTCTGCCTGAATCTCTGCTGGGCTCCCTACAGCTGTCGGGCACACTCACACAGCCAAAGCATGCACGCTTCTGCCCCTGGCTCACGTGCTGCAGCTCTGCACAGAGTGGGGCTAGGGCTCTTTGCATAAGGGATTACTTCCTTCACATTAGCTGCTCCCAGCACTACAGGCAGCATCCTGCTGAGGGCTGAGCTGGAGGGGAAGTGGAGAAAACCCACATGTTTTTTCCAGTGTCACATCCAAGCTGGACGAGGCTGTGTTACTACACACAGTGCGACTAAACGCGGGCTGCTGAACCATGGGGGGGGACAAAACGTGGCACGTACCTGGCAAGAGATCAGAACAAGGGAGAAGAAGATCCTCAAACCCGCAGCCGTTCCTTGTCACCTTGCTCTGATCTTCTGTGAGCAAAAGCTGCACCAAAGGAGCAGGCGGAGGATGGGCAGGGGAGAGAGAAAGAGCAGGTCAGTGAGCCTGCACAATTTAGCAAACAAGACCACGGAAGAACCATGGCACAAATGCCACTTTGATGGATAACTTTGGAATGGATGGCCAGGGGGAAAATGGCCTCTGACAGTCCAGCCTAAGCAATATGATCCTAGGAGCTCCGCCAGCCAGCACTTCTCAAGCCCTCGCTGCCCACCCGTCTATCCCACACCGTCTCAGCTTACCTACAAGGCGCTGCGCAAGACGGGATGAAGACAAGCAGACTCACTCGATGCACAAGTGCAACAAGCCACGTACTCACGCCGAGCTCAAGCGCTCCAATGAAGGGAAGCAGCACGCGCTGCTCCTCCCCTCATTCTAGCCGCTTATGACATCACTAAGGGCCACCCGGCTTCTCCACCATGGACGGACAAGGTGGGGAGGCAAGACCACGTCACAAGACCACCGGATTCCAAAAGGGCACCCCAGCGTTCGAGAAATCAGTGCGTGGTTGGAATTCCATCCCAGCCAAATCCTGGAGAAGCTGGCATGGGCTTGTCAGGACCAAAGTGCAGGACCCGGTGCTTGGTTTTCTTGAGCCTCTTGCTGGGCCTATGGCAAATCCACACTAGGGTCCTTCTTTGCATCCACGGGCGGCTTAGAGCAGCCATCTCTTGCACCTGGATGGAAATAAAGGAAGAGAAACACAGCACTACTACCAGACTGCTTTGCCAATTTCTTTCCCGAACACATTTTTGCCTTTTGGCTTCCACGATGACCTCATTTCCTCCTCCTTTTCTTTGGGGGGAAGCTGCCTCCCGTGCCTGAGCTTCACATGAAACATGACACTAAGACAAACGCTTGCCCTGGCTGCAGGGTGGCTGTGCTTTGCCACGTATACTAGCGGGCTAGGAAGCGTCACGTGGCAGCCCCAGGCCAAGTCTGCATTCACTCACTGTGGCCACAGCTGCTGCCTCACCGCCAGAACGTATCCGAGGATACAGATGGACGCAGGCACTCCTGCTCCTTCTGCAAAGCCCTCCTCTGCACAGCCCGTTAGCTGCTGCTCGCTGCTATGCCAACCGGGCTCCCCTTTACAGCAGCCCTGGGATAAACACGCCTGTACTCTTCCGTGCAGCAGTGAGCTCCAAGGATGAAGCAGCACAGAGGAAACCAACAGAATCTACTGCTGCTGAATCCACCAGCTCCTTCTGCCCACCAAGAGTAATACCGTGGGACAGAACACAAGGGGGGATAAGCGCATCTCGCACACGGACAAAGGGAATCAAAACAGCTCCTTCGAGAAGAGCTCGTTGGGTAAACCAGCCTCAGAGACACAAATGCATCTGGTTCCAGTAAATATTACGGCACATTGTTGATAAAACGCTGTTCTGCTGCTCGGAGAGCACGAACCATGCTGTGTTGACAGGCACAGCAGCGCGATGACCAAGTTGAGCACGCAACCTCCCCAGCACCCCTGGCCAATGCTGCCAGGGAAATGCACGACCTGCAGCCCCACATGGCTCGCTGCACGGACACTGGGGGGCTGTCTTAGTCTCAGGTGGGATCCATTTTTCTTCAGTCTCTCTTACGATGCTACAACAGTGAGAACACTCTCGTGTTTATAGTTTCTGAGAAGCAGAGCTGTACAGAGCCAAGGCCGTTCTCAGCAAAGCTCTCAAGAAGGAGCTGGGAGGAAACCAAATGAGGACAGCTGATGTCAACGGGCCAAAGGGATATTCCATACCATATGACATCAAGTGGAAGGCGTTTTAACGGGGGTGGGAGCTCATCTCACTCTCTTCCTCTGCTTGGCCATTGCTTGGGAGGTGCTGAGCCACTGCTTCTACATTACTTGTTATATGCATTCATATATATACATTCATATACATGTATATATTTATATATACATCCATTACTTCTGTACTTTTCTCTACCTTTGGAAAGAGATTTCTCTCAACACATGACTTGCACCTTCTTTTTTTTTCCCCCGTAATTCTCTCCCCCATCCCACCGGGAAGGGGGGAGTAAGCAAAGGACTCTGTGGTGCTCAACCACACGAGGGCTGCAAAGCAATGGCAGCAGACGTGCAGTCATAAATGCACATGTACATAAGCAGATGCTCTCATCCACACGTGCAAATCTGAGGGCGAGGAATAAAAGGCTCGCTGGGCCATGGGCAAAGCAGGGAGCAGATGATAGGCAGGAAACAGGAAGGAGTTCAAGACCAGCTCTCCTACACCAAAGACAGGGAGAGCTGAGTCAGCACCACGGGGGGACTTACGACACAGCTTGAGAGTTCACAGAGACCTGAGGTTGCCAAAGGAGGCCGCCAGGGTAACTCTCACCAGTCTTTTGCAGGGCTCTCACGGATGCTTGCGATGCTGACTTCCACTGCCTATGGCATTGGTAGAAAGCCCAGGTGGCAAATGCTCAATTAGTCTGGGTAACGCTTCTATGCTTCCACGGTTAGGACTGAAACAAAAGGGAAAAAAAAGCATGCAGCCCTATTAAATTTGTCTCTCTACTGCTGCTGTCAGCGTGACATCTAAGATGAGCATTACGCGTCCCTGCACCCGACTGAAGATTCATCCAAGTCTGTGGGCACTGTTAGCAGCAGTTCACAGAACATCTTGCGCCACAAAATGCAGCATGCTCCTTTTTTTCACAGGCCCCTCGTTTCTCTCATCAGCCTCAGATTCACTCCACTTCAAATACACCCATCAGAACAGCCCTTCCGTTCTGCTGAGGTAGGAACCCACTGCTGGGATGTCCCCCACTCCCGTTCCCCGCTATGTCCAGCACCGGGGGGAAAGGAGGAGCAACTGCCATCACCTACCCAGACTTCTTGCAGGGCCTTCCAGATGCTCTCACATCACAGGGAGAAGCGGCACAGCTCTCGTGGCACAAAGCTCAGAGAAGGCTGCAGAAATCAAGGTTGCCGTGAAGGTGCTGCTTTCAAACAACGTGACTTAGCAAAGCACTCACCCAGCAGATGCCTTTCCTACAATCATAGCATCAGCAACGTTGGAAAAGACCTCGATGTTTATCCAGTCCAAACACCCACCTACCACCACCATTTCCTTCCCACTAAGCCACGTCCCTCACTACAACATCCAGTGTCCCTTGAACACCTGCAGGGACAGGAACTCTATCACCTCCCTGGGCAGCCCGCTCCAGCGGCTGACCACTCACTGGGAGAAGGTCTTCACAACTAACCTCACAGCTTCCTTGCTCTTCTCTGGACACACTTCAGGCTTTCAGGGTCTCCATTCTAGTGAGGGGCCCAGAACTGAACGCACTGGAAAGCTGTGCAAGAAATGAGGAAAGATTCATTATTTCCCTGAGACCAGTTCGAGCTCTATCCACTTGGGAACACTGCCTCCCTGTACATTCATAACAATATATGTATTTATACCTACAGAAATCTCTCTAAACTGGGTGGAGAGAGTATCCAATTCAAATTGGCGAATCTTCCCAGCATAACATGGATCTTCATGCCTTTTTTGTTGTTGGTTTTGATGTTTCCCCTAAGAATGTGTTATGGAAACCGATGGGGTTACTCATAGAATTAAGTACAGTTTGCTTTCATCACGGTGAAGGCACAGGGCACATATATATATCATACGTCATATAACACAGTTTTGCAATACAGCATCAAGCATCTCAGAAGTGAAATCCTTCCCTGTCTCCATATTAAGCGTTTAACAACAGCTGTGCAGAATTTCCAAAATGACGAGCCTTTTAGTTTTTTCCACACTTGGCATCATTTAATCACCCAGTTTACAAAACAGATATAAATCCTGGGGGGCTTTGCTTCATAACGGGACAGGTTTGGAGTGGGTGTGTTGCTAATTCAGAATGGTGTAAAGATTCCCAACTTGTGAAAATGTACAAAACACATATTTGGAGACTACGGAAGGAGTCACAACAAACCTGAAGCCTTTCTCCTCACGACTGCACCAAATACTTGATGTAGAATCCTCTTTCATCTGCTATTCTCTTTTCAGTAAGGATATGTTCCATTAGAGGATATGGTACGGCCTCGTGCTTTATTTCCGACCAGCACAACCAATTGGACTTAGTTGGTACCTTGTGTATGGGGAGCTATTGAATTTATCACCATAGTAGAACTACAGAAATTCGGAGTCATCTTCACACTTCATATTTGTACTCCGCCACAAGTAACAGAAGGATTTCAAGGATCAGAGTCCCTCAGTCATGAATTGGACTCCTGCTTTTCTTGCACTTCTTCCTTCTTGCCTGTTTGGATGTCGATCTGAGATCTCTTGCTGCATGGGCATAACATCACCCAGCTGAGACTATGAAGTACTCCAAGACCTTCAGTACTTAATGCTGTTTTCTTAAACCTCTAACATGAAACTAGTCTCCCACCTGTCCTAACTCACTCTTCTTCTCTAGGAGCTTCCTGGGAAGGTTTATAATAATTTATGCGTTCATCCCCGCGGGTTACCTAGATCATGAACAGAGCTCAGAAGGGGTTAGGAGTAGAGCGACACACAGCTCCGCTTCGCGCTGAGGGCAGTTTTGGCCCTCCGAGCTTGCCGTAGCCACCCTGCGCTCTGGCGCCGGCGGACCGGAAGTACTCGTAGTCACTATGGCGGCCGCCTGCGGGGAGTTTGAGCTGCGAGGCTGTGGGGAACGGTGCCTTTTGAGAACGGTGTTTTTCTGAGCGTTTTATCTTCACCGGGTGGTTTTCTTCCTCGATGTGTCGAATGAACAGTGATGGAGAGCACACAGAATTCCATCGGCACCCGAAGCCCGTCATTATTGACAAGCAGAAGCAGAGAGAGGAGAGGAGGTAGAAGGGGTAGGCCGCGGTGGGGGCCGCCCTCAGATTCCTCAGGGCTCTGAGGCATTGGTACTCGAAAAGTGCGTGTCGGAAGGTGACAGAGACACGGGCCCTGCCTCTGCCTTTGCCTCACATCTCGAGGTCAGCTGGGAGCTGAGTGCACGTATTTCTGTTTGTGAAATGGAATTCCTCTTGTGCTAAGCATTTTTCATGTCTCCGAAACCCACCTGCACTGCTTTAAGTGGCACAGTGTTTACAGTGGCGGTGCTGCCTCTGAGAGGAGAGTGACGATGTGATACATTGCACACTGGGGGTATTGGTCAACAGTTGGCTGCACGTACCCAGCAGTGTGCCCAGGTGGCCAAGAATGCCAGCAGCATCCTGGCCTGTGTCAGAAATAGTGCAGTCAGAAGGACTGGTGAAGCGATCTGCCGGCTGTTCTCAGCACTGGTGGAACTGCACGTCCAGTACTGTGTTCAGTTTTGGGCCCCTCACTACAAGAAAGGCACTGGGGCTCTGGATCACGTCCAGAGAAGGGCAACAGAGTGGTGAGGGATCTGGGGCACAATATTATGGGAGTGTCTGAAGGAGCAGGGATTGTTCAGTCTGGAGGAGATTCAAAGGAAACCTCATTTCTCTGCACCACTACCTGAAAGGAGGTTGTGTCTGGGTGGGAGTCAGCTTCTCCTCCCAAGGAGCAGCAGGAGGACAAGAGGTGATGGCCTTCAGTTGTGGCAGGGGAGGTTCACGTTGGATACTAGGAAAAATGTCCTCTCAGAATGCCCAGGCAGGTGGTGGAATTGTTGTCCCTGGAGGTGTTCAAGCCATTCCCTGGCTCTGAGGCCAAGTCTCCATGCTGTCTGAAACACAGTGACCCCGTGCAAATAATCTGTTGGTAGTGGCCCTCTGGCCAGTACTGTGTCAGGAAGCGTGCCTTCAACTTAGCTGCCAGACAGTGGAACTCCAGAGCATAAGGAGATTTCTATGGCACGGTATAATTCATCGGAGCAGAAAAGAGTTTTAAGAGTCCCCTTAAGCTTTGCCAACACAAGATAACCACTTGAATGTGGTGTCTCCTGTAGGCTCTCCTCAGCTGTTTGTAAAAAACAGTAGGAAAAAAATTATTATCTTTTACTATCAAGTGATGAAAAAAGTGTTTTTTTCATCTGTGTCTCATTTAGACCATGAAGAAATTCCTGTAAACAAGGCAGGAGTTTAATTTTTTAGTGGGAACGTAGGCGATAATTTAGTTAACTTTCTGACTGATACCGGGATTATATCAGGATGGTGAGCAGTCACCTGGGGTTTCTGCAGGGCTCCATTTCAGGGCCAGATGGAGGACTGCATCAGGGAAGGGTCAGGGTGGAAAAGCTTCTGCCCCAGAGGTTGACCGTGCACGAAACAGGTTGCCCAGGCCCAAACATGCCAGAGTTCAAGGAGCCTTTGGACACCACTCTCAGACATAGTGTGGCTGGTTTTATGTGGAGGCAGGGGTTGGTTTTATGTGGAGGCAGGGGTTGAACTCCTATGATCCTTGTGAGTCTCTTCCAAGTGGCCATTCTACAATGGCCTGGAAGGCTGTTAAACAGCTTTTGGTTGTGTTAGTTATCAAGGTGATACAAGCATATAAAATCTGGTACCTTAATGCTACTCCTGTAGTGAAAGAACATTTATAACCAAAGTACCTGCCTTCCTCAGTAGGTAACTTAGGAGACGTACAAGGAGTAACGGCCTGCAGATGCCTCTGTATTACACTGTGCAGACAGAACAGCCAGCGCTATGGAAACTTAATGCTACTGATGTGGGGGGTGGAAGGAGCAGTTAGCAAGAACTGCATCTCAGAAGGTCTGGCAGACTGGTAAAAGAATGCTATCCAACTTAGCTTACAGGGAAAAGGAGGAACGGCTGCTGTCCTATTCTTCTTTCCTTAGTAAGTAACAGAGTTAGAAGCGTAGAAGAGAGTTAACAGCATATCAACTTAAGGACGGTGTAATAAATCAGTGTTATTTAGGTAGATGAGCAAACGTAACAGCCACACAGACCCAAAATCCCTTTTCTCCCACTGCTGTCCATTAGTCCCTTAGTTTGCTGACAGATCGGGCTGCTTCCTTCTCTTAAAGCAGCACTTGTCTCATTGCTTTGCTTCACAGTCAGAATTCTGACCTTCTGACCTTTTAATACCTTTTTTCTTTTTTTAAAAAAATCTTTCCCTCTAGCTGCAGGTCAGAATGAAACCTCAACTATGGTCAAAACGGTGGGAGAGGCCGAAATACAACATAAAAGTGTCTTTCCTGTTTACTCAGGAAAGTAGAAGTGCACAATTACTTACAACAGAACTCCTAAATCCTGCAGATAATGAAGCGCCAGCAGTGCCACAGTTTTTTTCCATACTTCACATAACATTCCTGCCGTGTTGGAGACTTGAAAGCGTTAAAAGTCTCATTAACACAAAGACATCTTTACTTTTCAAAATAATGGTTTTGCTTTTATTTTAAAAGTCATTGTTGTCTGTAACACTGATGAATGCTATTTACAATTAAAACAGTTTACAAAAATACATATTCTGTAATAAAAAACAACAGAAAAACCATAGGGAATAAAAGCCTCCAAGAGTTAAATGGAAGATCCATACATAACATTTTAGAGAAGCAGGCAATTGCAAACTTAGCAGAATTTGTGACACACTGCTGTTTCTACAAGAAAACATCCTTTCTATTCTGCAGCAGTAATATTTACTGCACTTATACAAGTTACACAACATTAGAAATCTAACATGGGTACAACAAAATGAGGTTTAATGGGTCTTAGAGGGAAGCAAAAGGTAAATGTCCTTAGAGAGCCGATTACTAGAAGGTAACTGGAGTTGTTGTTCTGCTTGTCTGATAAATGAGGGCGGGTGACAACTCCAAGTCTGTGCACAAAGTCCAGTCTGTACCTCAAGTACAAAGCTCCACTACAAATCATACTCTGGAGAAGAGTAAGCGTAGTTAAGACGTTCTCCTGTGCAACTTCTTACCTTCTTAAGCACTCGTTTACCATCAGTAGATGTTCACAGATCAGACTTCTCACTGCATACAGAATTCCTGCTTCTGCGTCAGGATCAAAAAGCTAAGAAGAACTCACTGTGAGTTTGGTAGAGCTATCTCATTAAGTGGACAATAAGTTAGAGTTCAGTGACTCCCGAGTCAGAGTGATTTGGTGTGGTACAGAAACAGCTTGTGAAGTTGTCTGCTCACCAGCAGTGGTAACGTTACAGGCACTCACTGCAGTCATCCTTCCCAAAAGAACAAAGCAATGAAGCTTCGTCATATATTTCAGAACACCTGCACTTCACACTGATGATTGTGATTCTGTCTAGGAGTAGATGGCATCAGAAGACATTGGGAAAAAAAAAAAAAATTCACAGTAAAACAACTGCAGGCAGTCCACTCATTAAACATGACCACTTTTTTAGAGTGAGCATCAGGCTTGTTTCAGTAAAAGAACTGCTGCTTCAAAGAAATCCTTATTTCCTGATCACAGATTTAAGATGTTCCCCTTTGCACTCTTCAATGAGCTCTTCAGCAATATGCAGAGTCTTGACTTTCACCAACAGGAGAACAACTTCTTCAGTTTCATCACTATTACAAAAACAAGTTGACATAGCAACACATTCTCACCTGACTTCAAAATCAATAAAGCTAAAACGTGCCTTGAGCTACACTGACCACTAACTGCACCCAACGTCTAGAGCCTCAAACTAGCCTGAACTAGTACTGCAAAAGCGATCCATTTTACATTATGGATTGCATCTTTAGTTCTACGTAGATGTTGGAAGTACATCACTGAAAGTGTTAAATGCATGAGGCTTGAGGAATTTAAGAATCATAGAATCATTAAGGTTGGAAAAAACCACAAAGATCATCTAGTCCAACTGTCAACCCATCACCACCATGCCCACTGAACCACGTCCCTAAAAGAAATACTAACATAAAGATTATGAGGAAGTGCTGCATCCCAAAGAACATGTTGTTTGTTACCTGTGGTTACACCTGTGAAGCATACGTGCTCACTGAACCAAATGCTGGCAGAAGTTCACTGACTCGGGGAGAGTTGACCCACTTCCATGATTTTGGAACCACCTTTCTGGGAAGCATGCAACCACCTGTTCACCCAGAGAGTATTCTGAAAGAAAAAATAGAAAGAAAAAAAAAAGGCTTTCAATAACACTAAGTCACACCACTTCTGGCAGACTTCTCCTTTTGGCTAGTTCAGTTATTATTGGCAGTGTTTACTCTTCAAAAAACAAAACCGTCATTTTAAGCAGTTATTCCTAAAAGCCTAGGAACCAATGCTTGCTTTGAAATTCTTTTATACACCAAGGTCCTTAAAAAACAAAGAAACAAACAAAAAAACAACTTCAAATGTTAAATAATTACACTTCAGACTACATCTGTCCCCATGGAAATAAGACCTTTCACCTCTTTACACTTCTCTATGTTTTCTGGCCCTGGTGGTGTGTTGAAGAGGTTCAGAAGAAGGCAACGATTCAGCAGCTTGCTCAGTACCACACCACGGACTGTGTCTTCCTGTACAGTCCCATCCCAAAGGAGAACCTTGGAGAGCAGCTGCAGTAATGGAGAAACAGAACATGCACATTTGATGGCTGAGGGTGCATTAGAACCTCCTTTTTAAACTTAAAAGATACCATGTCCATCCAATCTCAGTACTCAAAAAACAGGATTTATTCTCTCCAAGCTTACTGCCAATTAGTCACTAAAAAACTACAGATACAAAATTGTATTTTGAAGTAGATTAATTCTACATGTGCCTATGAGCTGTACCCTCATACATACACACATCACCTCCCAAGGAAAGAAAGAGCATGACACCCTTCCAATTGGTTAACAATTTGCTAACATACGCTACATAGGATTAAACGCCACCAGCCTCATAACACAGGTAAGGTTGATAGCCTTGATCCACAGCAGCAAAAAGATTCTTTTGTACTTGACCTCAGTATTATTCGTTAGCAAGAGTTGTCTTCAGTTACCTGTTATCACTGTAGAAATGACTATTTAAAAAGACTTAAGCCCAGCGTAAGAACATCGCTGGTCTCCCCCTCAACACAGAATGGTTAATGTCAAGGTAACTGTTAACCTCAAGGTAGTTCACCCACACAGACACAGTACGTGATCTTAGCAGTCACCAGTCAGAAAGCAGTCCCAAAGCCCACGACTAGTGCATATTTCTCTGGAATGCTTGGCAGGACACTTCCTTTTGACTCCGTGAGCTGCTAGAAAAGTTAGACTGTATGATGGCACAAACATCAAACCTCATCAACTGTACTTCTTCATTAAAATAGTTCCTGTCCTGCTTCTCGCCCAGCCCTTTGTGAGTACTCTCCCATACAATTTCTGGGCATGGTTTAGAGGACATTCCCGATAGGCAGCCTGCAGAGGATTACCTGCTTTGAAAGACAATGCCAATAAGGGGCTGCACAACGGCAGTCTCAAACACAGACAAGTCACACTAATAAGCTGCTGAACAGATCCAAAGAGTTTAATGCATGACCTGCAGTACTACTTACTCTGGGGTAAAGGAACTAATGACTTCACTCCAGAAAACAAGAGTGGCAAACTGTCAGAAGATACCCAACACAAACACATTTTCAACCGTTCTGCACATCACCACTTCTAAAGAGAAGACTGACAGTGAGGATGGAAAACAAACTGAAAGGAGAAAACTTCAATCTGAAGTGGAAGACCACCGGTGTCACTTTTAGAAACATGTATTTGACTGGACATTTAAGTCAGACAATACACAATCTCAGACGGTGATACCAGAATCTTATGTCTGTTTCTTGTCTGCCAGGTATCAGTACTAAGCTCCCTCTTGTCTCTCTGCATCTGCCCATGACAAACCCTTACACAACAGCTTGCCCCAGGAGTGAATATGGCAAGTCCTCAACATTCCCAAATTCCCTGATTTCTCTACAGGAATGTGCAACATGGCAGCAGGAAGCCTATGCAGAGCTGTCACCATGGCCTTGTTAGCACACACAGCAGGGAACTGGGACGTTAATGTGTTTTCCTGCATCTAAACCTCATCTTTAGTACGAATCCAATAACACTCATAGAGGAAACAGATCTAAGAGGGAACTGAATCACAGGCATTCAGATATTCAGCACTTAATCAGACATAACTCAGTACTTTAGACTTTATAAGGCTATACTAATATGTTTACACGCACATGCAGGGATTCTATTCCACAAAAGCAACATGTGCATTATATGCACATACTGAGGAAACAGACCTATCCACAGAGTGCCAATGACTGATCTCATGGAAGGTTAGCAGGAACAGATGATGAAATTAAAGTCTCTTGACTACCTATCAGAGGTGGGTGAGCATAAATAGCTCACTGACGAAAACAGCTAACCTTCCTATTAAAATACATTAGACTCTCAGGAATCAGATTTGACTGAAGATACATTTCCTCAAAGACGACAGTCTACTTTTAACTAAAATGCTTTTCACAGACAAGATCGGTGTTTTTTCTTTACCTCAACAGCTGACCAAAACCGTCTGCCTTGGAATTTTGAACATGGCGATGATTTGTCTTCCACAGTGCTGGTCAGAAAAAGAGGAAGAGGAAATAAGGATTTTGCTTGACCTGAAAGTAAGACAAACAGACAATTCATCTCTTAAACACCAATGAATTACAACTATGGGATTCTTTCAGCAGTGACAACCAGAATAAAGGTCTAAGGAAATAGCTGTTAACTGAAACTCCTTGCAATACCCAATGGAATTAGCAGTTGGAAACACTCGAGTATGTGTTTAATGGATTCTCAGCAGAACAGCACTGCTTGTAACCAGACAAACATGCTGCACCAGCTTAGCAACACTCTCCTCCCAGCTGTGTCTTAACCCCACATCTACCAGACTCTTACCAGTTATCCTCTCTCTAATAGCGTCCAGCAGTAAGCATCAGCAATATCAACTATTTCAGGAAAGAAAGGAGGAGTCAGGAGTAGAAGGGGGAGCAGACCACCACAAATAACACAAGCCCTCAGATACTCCAAGTTAAGATCACAAAACCAGACTCTGGGCTAAGAACTTTCCATTTATGAAAGCTTTTAGTTACAGGAGCAAAAAGGCAGTAAGTTGACTGCGTAGTCACTCTTGTGGAATGAGTTAATAAACATCAGTGTTTGGTAACTATTCCTACAATGAAACAGTAGAAGGCACATTTGTTCATGTGGAAAAGGAAAATGCTAATTCAGTTGAATGCAGGTGCCACTGTATATAACAGACACTAAGATCACGACTGCATTAAAACCTGTGAGCAAGTCTCAGCTTTAACCATCTTTCTTTCTTTTTTTTTTTTTTTTTTTTTTGATAAAATCCTCTTGGACAACGAGATTGATGTATTTTCCAGCTATGAGGTTGTATTAAAAAAACCACAACAAAACACCACAGCTACTATACAAACAGAACCTTATCTAAAGCTTCTTCCTGAAGTCAAGTGTGGCGACTGCATAAATGTTTGTTATTATTTCTTTCCATACTAGGGTCCTAAACATCAACTTAGTTTCACCTACTTTATGCTGGATAAACTCCCATATTTGCATGAGAATAAACCAGAACTGGGCTAAGTGTATGTTACAGTGAATATTTACAGTGAATGCATACACTGCATCAAGAACTTCCTTCCCCATTACCACAGCAGCCTTTACCTGTTTTGCCTGACTGCATTCCCTTCTGGACAGGACTTGTTTTTCAAACACGTTATCGCAAAGCTGTGTAAGGCTCTCAGTCTGTGAAGTCGATAAAGGATCCCACACATTCTTGGCAAATGCTGAAAAATCGGAATTATTTCATTCATGATATCCAAGTGGCTATCTGCTCTAGTTTCAAGGAAGTAAACATTCAAAAGCTAAACCTTTCATTTGCAGTAACCTTAACAAGTAATTGTAACTATCAACATAATTTTACATTACCACTTATTTAAGGTTTCATTACCTAGCTGCAGTGAACGTCCTCAAGACAACCTTAATATACCTGTAATTTTGGCAGGATAGTTTTTTCAATCACTCTAGGCAAAACTTCTTCATCAGGATCATCATCTCTTTTTGATTCAGACGGCTTTTTGGCATCGCTGAATCCTTCTACAGCTCTGAACCAGGGCATCTCTTTCAGGTCTGTAGAATTCTGCTGAAAGATCATTCCCATTCGTGGTTCAGCTGTCAGGATTGAGAGAAAAAGCTCCATGCAAAATGTATCTAATGATACCAAAGATTCTCATTTAACAGTTTTACATGGTTCTAATCACGGAATGGACCAAAGCAGCAAGCTAAAACTGAATGTAAAGCTAGATTTCAGAGGGGAGGGTTGTCAAAATGTCAGCAAACAGCTCCACATTAATAAAGATGCAAGTGATTCATATGCAAGCAACCTGACAAGAGAAAAAGATGCCCTCCTTCTAGTTAACAACACTTACCTCAAGCTCTGGAATGCCTCTATAACCCACGGCAAAGCTCCTGTACAGAAGTCTTTCCTGCAAGCAGCATGCCCCCGTCCTGCACTCTGGCAAAGCCTTTTTCAGGAAAAAGAGATACAGAAGACTACAAAAAGACTTCTGCGGTTTTGAACAACTGCACAGATTTAAATACCCATTACTTTTCATATTTTGTATGTCTCTTAAAAGCTCAGACAGGAAAATGCTTCTTCTGTTATTCAGCAATACGCATCGTGCCTCTCCCAGCTCCTCGTGACCTGCTCACTAAGGCACTTCAAATCTCAATTTGAAATACATTCCAACTTTGGACAAAAACTGATTAAACTAAAGAAGCCTTCAATCTTACTTATTCTTCCTAAGGCATCGGTCAGAATTGTTTAAATGCATTAATTCTGTGCTGTAGAAAATAAACGATATCCCATTCAAAAGGAGTATTTCTTCACTCTCCCTTGAAAATCCTTCTCAATACGGGAGGAATTTTGCTCTCATATCCTGACCAACCTTTGCTCTTCTGGAATTCAGTCACCTCTGTCAGAGCCAGTTCTTCATCACTCGACATGCCTTCGTGGTGACCAGCTGTTTGTGAACGCTCTCTCAGCTGCCGCCTGCAAGTCCTGCATTCTGTAATGAACTCAGGTGAGTTATTCACCATGTACATACGTAAAAGAAAGCTCAGTGATATACTAAGAACACCCGGTGAGAGCAATAGCCTAAGGAAACACGGTGAGGAAGCAGAAGTAAGTATGCAACCCTAGAGACACAGACTGTAACAGTAAGGTACTTTGTGAGCTGCCAAAGGACATTAAAAGCATCTCTAACGACCTTCACTTCACCACATTCATACTAGGAACTCCCCCACCTGAAACACCAAACATCTAACATGGTACTCCATACTATCCCTGCCAGAGGTAGTCTGTAAGAAACTACTGCGCTCTCAACAGTCCATCATCTCAGTTCTATGAAGCTTATGCAACAACTTGAATAGAAACTGTGACTGCATCCAGGAACAAGACAAAGAGGTGAATGCAGAACACTGATTCTGCTTCTGCTCTTCATTTGGAAACTAACCAAAGTAAATACAACCTCCTGATGAAAAATTCACAGTGTCCAGAGTGAGGCACAGTCAATATTATCAGTGAACTGTAGGACAGCTGTGGCTGCTCCCTCGTGCAGGGGGATTGCCAGGTCACAGCCTGAACCGGGAGGTGAGCACCTGAGTGAGCAGAAGGAGGGACCCCAGATCTCTCTCCCCTTCTTGGTGACACTTCCAGCTGTGCTTCCCAGAGTGCACACACACTCAGAGTCTGCATGCTTTGCACCCACCCCACCTGCACACCAGTTAGAACCAGAAAGGGCTACATCCCCGAGCTCACTCTTCTCAAGCTGCTGCCAGTTATCAGTCAATCCTTCCTTGTCCTCCTGTTCTACAGTGCCTGCGTCCCAAACAACCTAATATCTACTGGAAAACTGACTCAGTTTCTCTTTTCAAGTACTGATAGACAGCCACTGAGATCAGTAATTCAAAACTGACCGAGCATTTGGTCATGCTATATTCACTATCTTCACGGAGAAGTGATACTACGCGTCCTACTGGGTAAGGATTTCAACTAGACATCTAGTACAGTATGCCCACTGACAGCAGGGAGGGAGAAAACATTACACATGAAAATAAACATAATCCAAGAATTAACTGTGTGTTTCTACTTAATGAGATTTCAGTAAGAAAGTACTGGTAACTTCATACTAACTTGTCAGGTGCTGCATAGAAGTAATTCCGTTTCCAGCTCATCTGCCTTCGCTTCAGTACCGCACGGCTCGCTGCTGGAGAAGTGCACGTACAGCAGATTCGAGCTCAGTTACGTATTTCAGCTGAAATATGGTAAACAGCAATCAGGTTTGAATAAAACAAATGAAAGAACAGTTTTCACAGGCTTTCAAGCATGAGGGTGAGATGAGAACAAGAGCATTAAGTCTGAAAAGCAAGAGTCTGCTCACTGCAGGTTTTTCCAGGCTGTTTAAGACTGAAAGCCACAAACTGAATGCCAATTGCCTATTACAGGACTACCCAAGACCCTACCAAAAAGCGTTCAGCGGGACACTATTGGTACAATCAGTTTGCTTCAATCTGCCTTTGAACACCTCGCCATCACAGGAAACATCTCAACGAAACCTCGTACAGTTATGTACAGGTACATAAAAAAACACCTCAGGCTGCAGCACAACTGACAGTAGTTGGATTTGACAGTGCATTCTCTGCAGGGTACCTCATCGAGACCAAACTCTGTGCAGCATCTTCCAACCTTCAATCTTTTATTTTTATTTTCTACTTTTAATAGTTAAGTTTGCAGTTAAGGAAAGCAACACAGCAGATAACATTGACAATCCTCACACAACCAGCTAAACCAACTCAAATCTAATGTAAGATCCTTATTACTAGTCACATGTTGCAAAGAAAATACATTTTGAGATCCCAAAACTGCACGCAAGTCCCACCTCTCATACAGCTTTGGGACACCCTGGTTACTACACCTGAAGAAACTTCTTCAATAACATTCTGTTTTTCTCCATCACAACCCAGGTGAGCCCACAGCTCAAGCCAGCGTACATATCCTACCTTAATCATTTTAGGTTACTGTGAGGGGTGGTCTGTTCCTCCTTTGTTTCCTGTGACACTCAAGTTTCTGATAGAATTGACTCATAACTGGTCTCTCTCATCATCAATTCCAAATAAGAAATCTCATTTTTGCCTTGAGAGAATGCAGGTTCATCATCTTAAAGAAATGGGTGGCAGCGAAGGGAAGGAAAACACGCGTACTTTTTCATTGAAACAGTTTACTAAGTTCTCTATGTATGTTTTCATGCCCCTGTAGAACCTGTAATTGATAGCAGCATCTGAAGGCTTCTCTCATTCCTGGGCAGTTATCTTTGAACTGTCAATGCTCTCCACGTTTTTTTCCTACTCCCTCTGGTGGGCACGGGGCACATCCTGCAATGATGCCATCCTAAAAAAGAACACACTCAGACAATTAAAACCACGACAAGTCAACAGTTAACACATTCCTGAACATCTTCCGCTTAAAACAAAGCACAAAATCCTTGCTAATAGCAGCACCTGCACTGGAGCAAAGAAGAACTGCAAGACTTACCCATACCAACATTTACAGAAGCACTGTGTGTGGACAAGATTCATGCTTTGGAAAACATCAATGTCACTGACGTAGTGGTAGTTCTGAAAGTACCCCCACTGACATTTTACCCGTATTCCTCTACACAGCACGCTCCTAAAGAGCACAATATGGCAAGTGTAGCGACGTTACACTGCATAGATTCTACCCAAGTTGATGTGGGTAGGAATACAGCACACATCAGTGCATCCCACTTAATTATACCAACTTAATATCACCAAGCTATTACTACTACTACCAGACATGTTCTCCCTCCCCTTCTTGTTACTTTCCAAATAGGTCTCCCACTCTCGATAGTCTTCACATTTGATTGTACTTGAACTCCCCGCATCATTTCATCCATTTCTTTCAGGTGATCAAGGCCAAAAAAAAAAAAAAAGCATACAGTTCCACAGAAATATTTAGTCCACTTCAGTGAAATTCTTTGAACACAAGCAGGCCAGCAGCAGTCTGTACAAAAGAGTATACATACACAGAGGTTCACACAAGTGAACGGCAGATGTTTTGTGTCAGCTGCACGATGTCTGAACTGATCAGTACGCTGCTTCTGGCTGCGTGAGCACTGAGAGGTGATGGGGATGGTCTCTTCGGTAGCTGCAGATGCCTGACCCCACCTGTCCTTCACATCTAGTGAAAACAGATGAGGGCATCCTGGTTTAGAAGGAGTAGATCGCTGAGCCGGCGGTCCCGAGAAACGGCAGCTCGCCCGCACGCGTAGCACTTAGGAGCAACAGTTGCTGGTTTGGAGTCGTCGGGCGCATGCTCGCTACGAGCTGGAGGACTAATCACAATAGAGAGCGGCGGTATGAGCCTGCACAGAGCGGTACGAAGCCACTTCCGCATTCCTACGCGCACGCGTTGTGCCGCCTGCAGGACTGAGCAGCGGACAGCGGCAGTTCCGCGCATTGGCCACGAGGTGGCGGCAGAGACCGCGGAAAGAACTTGGACGGGATCGATGCGGCCGCGGCGCAATCGCTGGCGGTCAGTGCTCTGTCGGATTGACGGGGGAAGAACACGGATGAGAAGCGTGGGGGCGGTGGGGGTGAAGACGAAGAAAACAGAGGGAAACTCCTCCAAACTCAGGCAAGCCGTGCTAAGAGCTTTACAAAAAGAAAATAATAATAATAATAAAAACAAAAGATAAAAAAATTACTTTTGCCAGCATCTGTTGCATGTTTTTAAATATTCACATACCCAAAATGTAACTGCCCAGTACATTAACGACAACAAAATTAAAGCACGTTGGCAGAAAGCAGAGCGCCATATTGGTGTTCACTCAGCCTCTGTCTTCTTCGTGCTTTAATGTATTTCACAGCTACCTAATGTAAATCACAGCTACCTCTGGAAGACAGCCCGAGAGCTGTGCAGGTCCATCAGGCTCAGCTGCAGCTTTTCATCTGCCCTTCTCTGGCCCTCCTGCAGCTGGAGAGAGAGCACAGGAGGGCACGTGGGATGCAGAGCCCTCCCCAGTCAGCCGCAGCAGTCGCTCCTGCCAGCACTCCCTTTCCCCCACGTCTTTCCCATTGGACAGTCTGGAGCCCTGTGTGGCAGAGGAGGAGAGAGCTGCAGGCAGAAGGAAAACGGGCTGCTGGGATTCCTCCATCCCACTGCCAGGTGTCTTCTCTGGCATTTTGGGGGTGGGAAGGGAGTTGTGGGAGCACCCGTTGGGGCTCCGGGGCAGGAGGGAAGGAAGCAAAGATGCAGCTGCAGGCAGCGGGCTCTGGGCTGGAGCAGTGCAGCCAGGCGCAAACAGTGACAACGTACACACACAGATAAACACCCAGCACAGAATCTGGCACTCTACGGTCCTCCCAGAGCTTGTTACTGCTTTTTAGGCTGCCCTACAGGTATTCTGTCCTTTCCCCTTCATTCCCCTGTGTCTTGCCCCCTTCCTTCACCCCGTGCCTTCCCCATTCCTTTTCCAGGCTTTCCCTTTCCTTTCCCCGCTTCCTTCCCCACGCCTTCCCCCTGCAACAGCCCCATGTTCTGCTGCTGTTCTCAGCTGACAATCCTTACACCACACTGTTCAAACACATCGGATCAGACTGCATACTGGCACTGATTTTAAACACACCAACAACAAATACATACAGTATTATGTGTGGATAACAAACTCCTACCTGCTTGAAGACCAATAGCAGCTCCTCATCCTGCAGTAACTCCTGCACACAGGCCAGGTCTCCCGTGCAGGGATTTGGCATCCTGCAGTGGCTTCGCAACACTGGATTTGAGTCTTTGACTTCCACCTCAATCTGCTCGACAGCTCCCCCCCTCAATCTGCTCTTGTGCTCCAGAGAGAGATCCAAGGCATGAAGAGGTGCAGTGCAACACAACTGGATAACGCTCTTGAAGAATGGCAACACCTGAGCAACACAGAGGAAGGTAGAAGGAATAAAAGGGCAAAGCAAGGCAAAACCTTGGGGAAAGAAAGGGAAAGGTGAGAGGAAAATGTCACACAGCCTGCAAGGTGCCCTAAAGAGCCATAACAAAGTCTGGCAGCACTGCCACACTGTGCAATGGGAAAGATTAGTATATTTACACGGTCCTTACCTGTTCAGGACACCATCACCTAAGTTGGGTTCTGGGGAATTATGGGACATGCAGCTTTCCAATCCTCAGCAGCATATGGACAAGCAAGGAGAAGGACAAAAGGATGGCAGAGTACTAACAACACAGACAGTGCATGTCCATGCAGACTCCCAACCCACAGCTTCCTGGGTTGTTTCTTGCTTTTGTAGCATTTCCGGTGCTGCAGAAGAGGAAACGCTCTGCTGTTTGAGTCTTCTTCTGCAAGAGCCACCTACAGGTAAATTGCAGCTAACCTGCAGACCGAGCACTACTGCCTGGAGTTGGTCAAGGGGTAGCTCCTCCTGCCGCTGCTGGATGGCTGATGCTGACAGGGCTGGAGGATGCTCTGCAGGGCCAGCTCGTAGCTGGGAGCCAGGGAATGACACGGCGGGAGAGAGGAGAGAGCTGTCGGGGAGCAGCCGAGGCATCCCTCACTCCAAAAGCTTTGAAGCTGCACGCTGCTTCTTGGCACTTTGTCCCCACAACTCCAGAGCACTTCCAGCTCTTCCCTGGCAATTCACGCTTGCACAGTGCCAAACGCAACCAAGAAAAAAGACAAGAAGAAGCAAAGGCCATGGCTATGCACAGACGGCCAGGAAGGGTTCAGCTCCACAATGAAGCCTGCACAAGTCAACTCAACAGATTCCAAGGAATTCATTGACATCTGACACAATTTGCAACGCCAGAAGCACTGCCACGCAAACAGCACCGTATTGGAAAGCAGCACGTCCAAATCAGCCCCCTTGCCCCTGCTCTACCCCGCTCAGCCCAACAGCAGAAATCAAAACACACAAACTCTCTTGCTTTGGCTCACTGGCAGCCATCAAGCCTCATGCTTTAGTGGACACAGAGAACTCCATCTCCACCTACTCCGTGTCTCGCTAACCACAAGCTCGGCTGGGAGCTGTCGCTCAGCCTGACACCACAGGCGAAAAGAAGCGCACATAAGCAGATGCTCTTCATCCACACGTGCAAATCTGAGGGCGAGGAATAAAAGGCTCGCTGGGCCATGGGCCAAAGCAGGGAGCAGATGATAGGCAGGAAACAGGAAGGAGTTCAAGACCAGCTCTCCTACACCAAAGACAGGGAGAGCTGAGTCAGCACCACGGGAGGACTTACGACACAGCTTGAGAGCTTACAGAGACCTGAGGTTGCCAAAGGAGGCCGCCAGGGTAACTCTCACCAGTCTTTTGCAGGGCTCTCACGGATGCTTGCGATGCTGACTTCCACTGCCTATGTCATCTGTAGAAAGCCCAGGTGACAAATGCTCAGTTGGTCTGGGTAATGCTTCTACGCTTCCCCGGTTAGGACTGAAACACAAGGAAAAAGAAAAGCATGCAACCCGATGAAATTTGCCTCTCTACTGCATCTGTCAGAGTGACATCTGCACCAGACTGAAGATTCATCCAAGTCTGTGTTCCACACAGCTCCATCCCAGTGCCAAAGAGAAACACGGACAGTGATGTTTAGAAGACTCTTTGTGCAGATACAAGTGCAGGGTGCATGTGCATTCTCTACAGCAAGAAATCGCAATTTCTCAAGCAGTACGACTTATGGGACGATGTCCCCCACTCCCGTTCCCCGCTTTGTCCAGCACTGGGGGGGAAAGGAAGAGACACTGCCATCACCTACCCAGACTTCTTGCAGGGCCTTCCAGACGCTCTCACATCACAGGGAGAAGCGGCACAGCTCTCATGGCACAAAGCTCGGAGAAGGCTGCAGAAAGGTGCTGCTTTCAAACAACGTGACTTAGCGGGCACGAGACGGGAAAGACAAGGTTCCGGTTCAGAAGCCTCCAATCCCCGTGGATGTGGCTGTCTGCAAAGACCACAGCTGCCTGCTTTCCAGCAGGGGGACGCTCACCTAGCAAAGCAAAGCACTCACCCAGCAGATGCCTTTCCTACAATCATAGCATCAGCAACGTTGGAAAAGACCTCCATGATCATCCAGTCCAAACACCCACCTACCACCAATATTTCCTTCCCACTAAGCCACGTCCCTCACTACAACATCCAGTGTCCCTTGAACACCTGCAGGGACAGGAACTCTATCACCTCCCCGGGCAGCCCGCTCCAGCGGCTGACCACCCACTGGGAGAAGTTGTACTTCCCATCCAACCTCAATCTCCCCTCATGCAACCTGAGGCCATTCCTTCTAATCCTAGCACTAGTTCCACGGGAGAAGAGGACCACCCCCACCTCAACACAACCTCTCGTCACGTAACTGGACAGAGGGAGAAGGTCTTCCCTGTGCCTCCTCTTCTCCACACTAAGGAATCCCACTTCCCCCAGCCGCTCCCCATCACACTTGTGCTCTACACCCCTCACAGCTTCATTGCGCTTCTCTGGACACACTGCCGGCTTGCAGGGTCCCCCTTCTAGTCAGGGGCCCAGAACTGAACACACTACTCAAGGAGAGGACTCACCAGTGCTGAGTGCAGTACAGTGGCGATGATCACTTCCCTGCTCCTGCTGCCTCCGGCCCTTTGCGGTACACTTCCACTCTAAACCGTTCCTTCTGCGCTACCGCTCGGATCCTCCCTTAGGGCTGGAGCTCAAGAGGTCAACACAACAAAGAACACAACGTGCAACTGGAAGGCATGTCTCAAAGCCTGAAGAGTGAGAACGGGACCCTGCAGATAGAGACTCTGAGAAGGGCCTCACAGGATGCCTGGGGAAGGGGACCTGCAAGTCAGACGCAAGGGAAGAGCAACAGCTCTCCCTCCTTTTCCTGGTAACAGCGAGATAGTAGTGGGAGTTCTAGGTTGTGTGATTGTTATCACCATCTGCTGAGTGTTCCGAACCGTGGATCTAATCATTTCAGGTCCAGCTGACTTTCCGAGGTCGGAAGAGCCCGTGGAGGGGGAGGCTTCCAGTCCTGTTGGACCAAAAGCACTGTGCCAACTGCAGGGAAATGAGACAGCGGTGCACAAATCCAACCGTCTCTCATTGCAAAAGCTGAAGAATGGCAACCTGGGAAGTTATTCCTAGCAAATCCACCGGTGAAATTGCAGCTAGGAGAGCAGGAGACAGAGGTTTCGTTTCCGGTGGGCACGGGTGCCTCTTACCACCCAGAGATGATTTTGCAACACAAGTCGGAGCTACTGCCCAACAAGAAAAGGCTTCCCTTTTGGGACCAGTTGAAGAGAGGCTGAGAAAATAAGGAGGAATACATACATGCCTGTAGATGCCAGGTTCTCCAAAACCGTTCCTCTGGCAAGACTGATCAGAACAAATGGATGCAGAGAGTCAATTCAATAACACTGGAGCTAAGGGTCAAACAAGATGAACTGATGGAAACCGGTAAGACTGGCTTACATACAAACTGGGACAAACAGTGGTGTACCCCCAGAAGTTACAGAAATCTTCACTAAGGTAAGCGTGGCTACCATCCATTGTCAAGGACATCAGAAAGGGAACACTGTACCGGAAACTGGAGAGAAGATGGTGGATCAGGGGGCAGAGCAGGTCGTTGAAGAGGGCTTTAATTCCAGACCGTAAACAGAGGTTACAAAGCACGATCCTAGTACAGCAAAGGGCTACAAGTGGGCCTATTGGGAAAGATAACCTTCCAGGGCAACAGTGACAAGTGACTTCCTGAAACCCCCAAGAAAAGGGCGGGATCGCTGGATGTTGGCACTAACTGATACCTTTTGGGGATGGCCAGAGGTATTTCCCTGGAGACCTCCTAAGGCTCAGAAGCACGAAAATGCTGTTACATGCTGTTAATTCCAAGGTTCGGGGTTCCTGTAGCAATCTCAGCAGAGCGAGGCCCACATTTTGCCAAGGTGGTCCACAAAGAAGCACATGACTGGGAACTGATTGACTGAAGCACTGATGCTCCAGTGCACCATGTATTGCCAGGCGACCATTTTATGTTCAATCTCCCTCAGATGTACCTCTGTAACCAAGTGGGAAGGACCCTACCAACTTCTCCTGACCACCCACACCACGGCCAAGGTAGAGGGGCTTACACCGGGATACATCATACCTCCTGAAGAAAGCACCAGGACACAAAGAGAAGGACCACTGAAAATCAGGATCCGAAAGCATGGATAAGAGTTTGAGAATGGTCAGTATGATGGCGTAGTAGTCCACAGCTTGGCAAGAGAAGAGCTACTTCCGAAAACTGAGAAAATTGGGCCAGGCTCTCAACAATCTTGTTGGATATGCAATGCCCTCCTAAGAGGGAAGGGAAAAGTGCCCGTTTATGGGATTTTGGCACTACATTGGACCCTTCCAGGTTGGCTAGAGCACGGAAATGTAAGTTTGGGATAGAAGACAAGCACAAAGGGACCTACATTGCATTGACTGTTACTACTCTACTAGGTCTATCTCTGCAGACAGAAAAACTGACGGTAAAGGTGGGTGGGGTTGGCTGATAGAACTTGACAGGCATAGGGTGTAGTTGGGGGTGGAACCAAAGTGTGGGGTGTGATCCTAGAATCGATAACGAGTCACACTGGCTCTCAGAGAAGAACATACTCGGAATTGTAGGGATGGGAGCATCGTTCGCTCTTCAGGAAAAGATGGCCAGGCCATGTCAGTTACCTCATGGATACCACATGGTGGTTATGTGGGGACGCTCAGGCCCGGAATGCAGTACCTTTAAATTGGACAGGACTTGCACTACAGGATACTTAACAGCCCAGACCATGGTGCATGAGGAGATCCCTCAGGGACTCTGAGGACCCTGATTCAAATGAAGCGTACATACAACCCCCTAGCTATATAGAACAAGGGATACCACTGCTTTCCGAGAGCCCTTATCCCGGCTCTAGGAGTTGCCCAGCTATAAAAAGCTAGAGTCATATCTCTGCACTCTGGAAATCATAGAGAAATGCCACAACAGATGCATTATGAGCAATCCAGAAAAGTATCCCCTTTATCCAAAGCGTGCTCCAGATAGGATGGCACTAGACCGATTAACAGCCAAGGAAGGAGGGTTTGCACAATAATAAATCAGAGTTGCTGTGCTTACAGCAGAAGGATTTAAGAATCGAGAGAGATTGT
>NC_052572.1:80299220-80356797 GCF_016699485.2 Gallus gallus | reverse complement strand
AAACCATCGCTATACGCTCTGGCTCTTCTGCGTGGACGAGGGCTCGGTTCACCTAGGAAGGAGTAGATACACAGGCAAACAGTTAGTGGCAAACTTGCACAAGCTGAATGATGAGAGTGGTTCTTGAGATTTGCTTATGCAGTGGCAGCAGGACAAAGCCAACAGGACAATAGCAACAGTAGGAGCACTGTCTCGAAAGGAACTGTTGCGCTTTTGTTGTTTGTCTTTCTCTTTTGTGTGGACTCCAAGCATGAATTCGATGGCGCTGACAAGCAGGGTTTTGACAGCTGGATGTGCACCCTTACCTGCCAGGACCACCACCTCTGTTTCCGAGGGCTCCCTGGCATCGCGCTGCAGTTGGCGTTTGGCCACAGAGGATGGTTTTCTGGGCCTGAAGCAGGAACACCAACTGCATGCTGGGGATTCCTTCACCCTGCTGGGTGGACTTGGTCTGGAGGGAGAAAAGAGGGAGCGGTGTGAGTCGTACATTCTGCTTGGTGAGGGAAGAGCTGCCCTGAGCTCTTGCCCACACTTGCTTGTTCCTAGCACTGCCTGGTTCCTGCTGAAACACAACTTAGAAGCTCGCTCTGATTCACACGGTTGACAATGGTTCCATTCCTAGAGCTCAGCCCTGGAGTCTTGCTGGCTACATTCCCCTCAGCCATGTCAACCCAGATGCAGAGCATGCGAGCAGAGGCTGCACAGCTGTCCAGGACAGCATCGAATGGAGGGCTTTGATTCAGCTGGCAGGCTTAACTGCTTGCTGAGGAATCGTGCAGCCAGAGAAAAAGTTCAAAAGCATCTCTGACACATACATTACCAATTGGCCCCCTCTGGTAGCTAAACTGATCCGTCAGGCAATTGCTTGTTAGTTGAACCTCAAAGGCCAAAGGGAGGGGACATTCAGTACACCACCACACACCCCATTGGCGTCACGTAGCTTCTGCAAGTTTTGGCACTAGCAATCGTGGGGAAAAACCCACAAAAGCCCAAACAACCAAGTCTGATAGGAAGCTGCTGGAAAAGAAAGTCCTCTTTACCTTCCAGACGGAAAGTCAATGATTGTGTGGAATTTCCCCTGCACAGTTGCGGGGCCTTCTTCCACTTCCATGTCCTGGATGTGTGTCAGTGCGGGCGAGCTGCTGTGGCCTCCCCTCTGTGCCTGTGCCTCCTCCAGAGTGAGCAGCTTGGTGGCAGGAGAAGACACCCGCACAGACTCGGGCCCTGATGGAGAACTGTGCCCTGCAAGGGAAGACCACAGCTAAGAGGGAGGATCAGAAAGCAGCGGCACAGCCATCACAGTTCTGCGGGAGCTGCCGCACATCGATAGCCCCTCGATAGCAAAAGCGTAGCTCAACAATCCTGGAGAAGGCCTGCATTTGATCAAGGTGTCTCATCAAGACAAAGCTCATGCAGGAAGACGCTCACCTGCTCCATCTCCGATGCCTGATGTGGAGCGGGAGCAGAAGAGGACGTCGGTGTGGTTGATGATGAACTCCACCACGTCCGACTGCCTCTGCAGTTCCACGCAGGCAGCTCTTCCGCTGGCGCAGGCAGCCTCGTTCTGCTGGGATCTGTAGAAAAGGCAGATTGCAGAAGTCATTGACCCGAGATCGTTTCCCCACGTTTGGGCATTTGGGCAGCCAAAGGCTGTCCAATTGGGCTCTGGAGAGTTCCAGTGCAGTGGGCAAGCACTGATGCCACTGAAGACATTCTCCCGGGTGATCAAGGACACACCAGCCCCATCTGACAAAACCAAGAGAGCACAAATTGTCCTCCTCTCCAAACTGTGCCCGTGGGGAGAACAGATCTAAGCCTTGTGCTGAGACGGAAAAAGAAGTTTACCTGAAGAGGTTGGGAGCCCACACAATCGCTAAGTTCTTAGCGGGCATGTTTGTGACAGAGCAGCTCCCAGCGAGACAAGCCAAGTGTCTCATCAGGTACTCCAGGGTCCTGGAAAGCAAGAGCCAAACCTTCAGCACCACTGAGCACGCCGGGCTCACATTCACCAAACAAACCTCACTTCATGCCACTGCTTGTTCTTGCTACTAGCAAGTAGATCAAGCTTTCCCAAGTGCCACGCTGCAGCACCAGGCCCCAGCACAATACAGCTGCAGCCATCAGCTGCACCAGCCGTGCCCCCGTGCCCAGGAGCTGACCCAATCCATTCACCCCACGCAGCCATCCACCACTTCAACACACACAGGCATCACGTTGCCTGCGTGAGACAAAGCCTGCCATCGCATCATCGCCCTCTGAAGCGCAGCAGGGCTGAGCTCTCCAGACTGAGGGCAGCAGTTTTCTGACCTGTAGTGAGGTGCAGGCAGCTGCTGGATGACCTCCTGCACTCGGAGCAACCGCTCCTCATCTGTACCGGCACAAACAGCGTCCTGGAAGAAAGCAGAAAGGGACTGAGACACACATCATGCGAGTCAAGCGTATGGGGCTAACAGAAAAAGGGCCTCAGAGCTGCAGAGGGCACTGCTGCTCCCATCTCCTACATTTCCAATGGCAGGATGCTAACACCAGGTGTTACGGTGCACCCGGTGTGCAGGAAGCACGAGCTGCTTGTTGTACAGAGACACCCACTGGATGTCCATCAAAACCCCAACTTCAACAGAAAAAAGACCAAAAAAAGGTGCGCAGGCGTGTGTGTGGATGGGAAAGGCCACGAAGAGGGACATGAAGGCCATTGCCTTGTGCTTACCGAGAACTTGCCATGCAGCTGCTCAGTCAGCAGAGGGCTCGGGAGCTCCCTGAAGTACATCTTGCACAGGGAGCTCACGCTGTGAATGTCCCGGACGGTGAGCTCCGGAATCTGCTCCGACTCAAAGTCATGGCTGGAGAGAAGGACACAAAAACAGAGGGCTTGGAGAAAGAGGAAAACAACTCCAAAGCAAGACAACATACAGTCCAGAAGCACTCTTACCGCAGCTTCTGGATCTTGGACGCCACGCCGGACAGGCGGTAGATCCCCTGCACCACGCCGTGCTGCTCAATGAACTCAGCGCAGCTCTGCACGACCTGGGGGACTACAGAACAAGGGCCAGCGCTTAGCTGAGCTCCTGATTCAAGTCCTGCTTCAGCCGCTGCCCCTGTCACATCCCATCCACTAAGCCCAGCCTGGCTACTGCTTGCCTCCTCCGTAGAGGAGAAAAAAGGCTGTCGCAGACGGCGCAGACAGGCAGGAGCCGGGGACAAAACTGGACACGGACGTGTTCTTGGCTTTCAAGAAATGCCAGGACCTGCCAAGCAGCCTGCAGAAAGTAATTCTGGGGAAGCCAGAGACACTGCCACAAGTCCCATCACAGCTCCCACCGCAATGGAGGCGTGAGACCTCATGTCCAGAAGAGCTAGGAAACTGACGCACTACACTCTCTTGGGCCAAAAGGCTTCCTTGGTTTTCAGGCTAGCGTGGCATTGGCTTACACCTTTGGCTTTAAGCAAATACAAGTGTGCCGGCCTCCTATGAGCATTAGCCTCAGCTTCCCTTTCAGCCATAACTCCCACCTCACGCTTCTCCACCGCTATCAACCTGCCCCTTGCTAGACATGATCTCCCTTTCTTTCATCTTTACATGCCCAACAGAGAGAGGAAGCTCTCAGGAACGGGCTGTTCCTTACCATCACGGCCAGAGTGGAGAAGATGCTCTCCCAGGTCACAGCCAAACACCACTTCCTTCTCCTTCTCCAGCTCCATCTCCCGCTGCTTCGGTTCCTCTGGGCGGGCCTTCACGAAGGAACGAAGGAAGCTGAGGAGCTTGCCACGCTTCTTTGGCACTGCACAACAAAAGGAAGAAACCAGTTCATTTCAGGTTGGGCTCAGTGGGACCAGGCCGAGCATCACACATTCGACAGAGCACGTAAAAGCGGGAAGAACATTGCCAACAAGTACCTACAACAACAGATTTTCCCCGTCCCTGGAGGAGTCCAAGGCCAGGTTGGATGGGGCCCTGGGCAGCCTGGTCTAGTCTGGCATTCGAAGTGGAGGTTGGCAGCCCTGCCTGAGGCACGGGGGTTGGAGCTTGATGATCCTTGAGGTCCCTTCCATCCCAAGCCATTCTACAAGGATCCTATCGTTTGCCCAAGCCCTCATTCTCACTGCCTACAAACAGCAGCCCTACGCCCCGTGGGATGCAGGAAGGATCATCAACACAGAGGAGAACGTGGGATGGATAAAGGAGGTATTCAACACAGAACACACCCAGAAAAAGACTCCATTTGATTTCCCCGCGCCATCACATGTAACATCCGTACCTGGCTTTGGCGCTGAATTGATGAGGGCCTCAGGAATTTTTCCGTTGATGAGCTCCACGCACTCACCAGGGAAAAATCCAACCTGGAACAAGATCAAGAAGAGAGATGGAATACTGAATGCAGCATTTCTCAGGCCTCAACTGTTCAACCAAGAAAGAATGGCCTGCAGAAAAGTAACCCTCATTCAACATTTGCAGCCAGAAGACCTACAAAAGCAACTGACGGAGCATAAGATGGCTGTTCTCCGTGCTTGTACAAAGGACAGAGATGCTCAACTCCTGACTGCCTATTGAGCACAAGAGGCTCTTGCTTCTAAGTCACATGAGGAGATAGTTTCCCACCCAAGCCCAGAGCCAAAGGGAAAGTCCTCTGACAGCGACACAGGGAAGCTGTTGACGTCCAGAAGCCACCCTGTGGAGGCCGAGCAGCTCAAAGCTGACGTTCCTGACTTGACTGCAATTGCGCCCAGGAGTCTGAAGCTCGTGCCTACCTGAAAGCCATGCTTGCCTCTCCACCAGGGGCTCTGCTCCTTTGCTGGCATATCAAGAACGCACACCAGGTCTCCCACCTGCAAGACATTGCAACATCAATCCCAGCGTCAGCACAGCTGGGAGGAAAGCACAGCTGAAATGGCACCCTTCTTCTGCACTGCCAAAGAGCGCACAGCTTGAGAGCAATTGCACCGGGGCAGCTCTTCAGGCATTTCCCGTCGGAAAGCTGAACTTGGAGGTACAAGAGTCACTGCCTTACACACCACACAGAATACAGTGCAAGCATGCCATATGAAACCATCTTTTAGACATGGCTGAAGTCCTCCCTGCATCCAACCCAGTGCAAGTCCTATCTGGACCTGCATCTTCTGGGCTTCGCCTCACAAGGCATTCTGAAGGTGTCTGAGAATATTCCTGATGCATTCACACGGTATACTCTTCTGGCCGTGACAACAAGGAACGCCTTCTTTATCTGCTTACCTCCAAGGAGAGCTCATCCGCTGCCTGGGCAATGTATCTCTTAATAACATGGCCAGCAGCAATAGCTGGAATATTAAGAGATGACTCCTCACGGACCAGCAGAGGCTTCCCCTGGTTCTCAGGCTGAAACAGAGAGCACAGGCCATGGTGAGGAGCTGAGGACAAACAAGGAGGATTTCAGGGTGCCATCTCGATGCCACTAGCAAGGAAATGAAGCTTTTAAGGCAGCTCTTCAGGGACACCGAGAGAGCCGGAAGGATGCTCTCTCTCTTGAAAAGCAGGAGAGCACACCGGTGGCTCATTCTGCTGGCTCAAGGCAGAGAACAGAGACCAAGCAGAGCTTCACACTGTACCTCCGTCAATGCCCGGTCAGGCCCACGGCTGATCTCGCTGCTCGCGATGCCCATCACAGCAGGCGCGACAAGCTGCAACAGAAAAGAAACACATTTCCTGTGCTCACACAGCACTGGATCAAGAGACTTCTTCAGAACTACTTCTAGAAACAACAACTGTGTGCAGTCTATTCAAACGGGACAGCCGTTGCAATACGCAGCACTGGACCAAGTCACTGTCCCTCTGCTAGCAGATGGGGACTCTGGCACAAAGCAGCAGATGCATTTGCCCGCAGCACGCTGAGAGCGCAGTAGCAGGCCAGGGAGAGGTGTCACTGCTGGGGCTGGAGCTGCTCCCCAGCCCCCGGCTCCCAGCAGCAGCCTCACCACCAGCGCCGGCCGCAGCCTTGCCCACGCATTTCCTCTGCCTGCATCTCTGCTGTGCTCCCTACAGCTGTCGGGCACACTCACACAGCCAAAGCATGCACGCTTCTGCCCCTGGCTCATGTTGTGCAGCTCTGCACAAACTGCGGCTAGGGCTCTTTGCCTAACGGATTGCCTTCCTTCACACTAGCTGCTCCCAGCACTACAGGCAGCATCCTGCTGAGGGTTGAGCTGGAGAGGAAGTGGAAAAAACCCACACGTGACCAGAGCTGCATTTCAGCTGGACGAGGCTGTGTTACTACACACGGTGTGACTAAACAAGGGCTGCTGAACCATGTGGCAATACAAAACATGGCACGTACCTGGCAAGAGATCAGAACAAGGGAGAAGCAGATCCTCGAACCCGCAGCCGTTCCTTGTCACTTTGCTCTGATCTTCCGCGAGCAAAAGCTGCACCAAGGGAGCAGGCGGAGGGTGGGGAGGGGACAGAGAAAGAGCAGGTCAGTGAGCTTGCACAATTGAGCAAAGGGAAGAACCAGGGAAGAACCCTGGCACAAATGCCACCTCGATGGATGGCTTTGGAAGTGATGGCCTGGGGGAAAATGGCCTCTGACGGTCAAGACTAAGCAATATGATCCTAGGAGCTCCGCCAGCCAGCAGTCCTCAAGCCCTCACTGCCCAGCCGTCTATCCCACACCGTCTCAGCTTACCTACAAGGCGCTGCGCAAGACGGGATGAAGACAAACAGACTCAGTAGATGCACAAGTGCAACAAGCCACGTAAACACGCCGAGCTCAAGCGCTCCAATGAAGGGAAGCAGCACGCGCTGCTCCTCCCCTCATTCTAGCCGCTTATGACATCACTAAGGGCCACCCGGCTGCTCCACCATGGACGGACAAGGTGGGGAGGCAAGACCACGTCACAAGACCACAGGATTCCAAAAGGGCACCCCAGCGTTCGAGAAATCAGTGCGTGGTTGGAATTCCATCCCAGCCAAATCCTGGAGAAGCTGGCATGGGGTTGTCGGGACCAAAGTGCATGACCCGGCGCTTGGTCCTGTTGAGCCTCTTGCTGGGCCTATGGCAAATCCACACTAGGGTCCTTCTTTGCATCCAAGGGCGGCTTAGAGCAGCCATCTCTTTCACCTGGATGGAAATAAAGGAAGAGAAATACATAGTACTACTACTAGTCTGCTTCGCCAGTTTCTTTCCCGAGTGCATTTTTGCCTTTAGGCTTCCATGACGACCTCATTTCCTCCTCCTTTTCCTTGGGGGGAAGCTGCCCCCAGTGCCTGAGCTTCACAAGACAGCGTGAAACATCCATTCCTTGGATGCAGTTTGAGCGCAGATCTGAGGTCTTCATGGAAAGCGCCTTGCAGAGCGCATCATGTCCTGCACCAGGCAGCGCCTCTCTCATCTCTCCAAACTTTGGGGCTTTGAAGCTGCACGCTGCTTATTGGCACTTTGTCCCCCACAACTCCAGAGCACTTCCAGCTCTTCCCTGGCAATTCACGGCTTGCACAGTGCCAAACGCAACCAAGAAAAAAAGGCAAGAAAGAAGCAAAGGCCATGGCTATGCACACAAGCGGCCAGGAAGGGTTCAGTTCCAGAATGAGCTCCTGCACAAGTCAACTCAACAGATTCCAAGGAATTCATTGACATCTGACACAATTTGCAACGCCAGAAGCACTGCCACGCAAACAGCACCGTATTGGGAAAGCAGCACGTCCAAATCAGCCCCCTTGCCCTGCTCTACCCGCTCAGCCCAACACAGAAATCAAACACACAAACTCTCTTGCTTTGGCTCACGGCAGCCATCAAGCTCATGCTTTAGTGACACAGAGAACTCCATCTCCACCTACTCCGTGTCTCGCTCACCACAAGCTCAGCTGGGAGACGTTGCTCAGCCTGACACCACAAGCAGAAAAGAAGCGTACATAAGCAGATGCTCTCATCCACACGTGCAAATCTGGGGGCGAGGAATAAAAGGCTCCTTGGGCCATGGGCAAAGCAGGGAGCAGATGATAGGCAGGAAACAGGAAGGAGTTCAAGACCAGCTCTCCTACACCAAAGACAGGGAGAGCTGAGTCAGCACCACGGGAGGACTTACGACACAGCTTGAGAGCTTACAGAGACCTCAGGATGCCAAAGGAGGCCGCCAGGGTAACTCTCACCATTCTTTTGCAGGGCTCTCACGGATGCTTGCGATGCTGACTTCCACTGCCTATGTCATCTGTAGAAAGCCCAGGTGACAAATGCTCAATTGGTCTGGGTAACGCTTCTCTGCTTCCATGGTTAGGACTGAAACAAAAGGAAAAAAAAAAAGCATGCAGCCCTATGAAATTTGCCTCTCTACTGCTGCTGTCAGCGTGACATCTAAGATGAGCATTACGCGTCCCTGCACCCGACTGAAGATTCATCCAAGTCTGTGTTCCACACAGCTCCATCCCAGTGCCAAAAAGAAACACAGACAGTGATGTTTAGAAGATTCTTTGTGCAGATACAAGTGCAGGGTGCATGTGCATTCTCTACAGCAAGACATAGCAATTTCTCAAGCAGTACAACGGAAGGTCAATGGAAAGGAAATGGATGATGAAACCTTTTCATATAAGAAGTCCTTGTTCAACCTCTCCCCAGCAAAAAGGAAGCCTGCTGGGCATTGTTAGCAGCAGTTCCCAGAACATCTTGCACCACAAAATGCAGCACGCTCCTTTTTTGCACAGGCCCCTCGTTTCTCTAAGCAGCGTCAAATACCCTCCACTCCAAATACACCCATCAGATAATGAACAGAGCTCAGAAGGGGTTAGGAGTAGAGCGACACACAGCTCCGCTTCGCGCTGAGGGCAGTTTTGGCCCTCCGAGCTTGCCGTAGCCACCCTGCGCTCTGGCGCCGGCGGACCGGAAGTACTCGTAGTCACTATGGCAGCCGCCTGCGGGGGGTTTGAGCTGCGAGGCTGTGGGGAACGGTGCCTTTTGAGAACGGTGTTTTTCTGAGCGTTTTATCTTCACCGGGTGGTTTTCTTCCTCGATGTGTCGAATGAACAGCGATGGAGAGCCCACAAGATTCCAGCCTCCCTCGAAGCCCGTCATTATTGACAAGCAGAAGCAGAGAGAGGAGAGGAGGTAGAAGGGGTAGGCCGCGGTGGGGGCCGCCCTCAGATTCCTCAGGGCTCTGAGGCATTGGTACTCGAAAAGTGCGTGTCGGAAGGTGACAGAGACACGGGCCCTGCCTCTGCCTTTGCCTCACATCTCGAGGTCAGCTGGGAGCTGAGTGCAGGTATTTCTGTTGGTGAAATGGAATTCCTCTTGTGCTAAGCATTTTTCATGTCTCCGACACCCACCTGCACTGCTTTAAGTGGCACAGTGTTTAAAGTGGCGGTGCTGCCTCTGAGAGGAGAGTGACGATGTGATACGTTGCACACTGGGGGTATTGGTCAACAGTTGGCTGCACGTACCCAGCAGTGTGCCCAGGTGGCCAAGAATGCCAGCAGCATCCTGGCCTGTGTCAGAAATAGTGCAGTCAGAAGGACTGGTGAAGCGATCTGCCTGCTGTTCTCAGCACTGGTGGAACTGCACGTCCAGTACTGTGCTCAGTTTTGGGCCTCTCACTGCAAGAAAGGCACTGGGGCCCTGGATCGCGTATAGACCCTCTGGCCAGTACTGTGTCAGGAAGTGTGCCTTCAGCTTAGCTGCCAGACAGTTGAACTCCAGAGCATAAGGAGATTTCTATGGCACGGTATAATTCATCGGAGCAGAAAAGAGTTTTAAGAGTCCCCTTAAGCTTTGCCAACACAAGATAACCACTTGAATGTGGTGTCTCCTGTAGGCTCTCCTCAGCTGTTTGTAAAAAACAGTAGGAAAAAAATTATTATCTTTTACTATCAAGTGATGAAAAAAGTGTTTTTTTCATCTGTGTCTCATTTAGACCATGAAGAAATTCCTGTAAACAAGGCAGGAGTTTAATTTTTTAGTGGGAACGTAGGCGATAATTTAGTTAACTTTCTGACTGATACAGGGATTATATCAGGATGGTGAGCAGTCACCTGGGGTTTCTGCAGGGCTCCATTTCAGAGCCAGATGGAGGACTGCATCAGGGAAGGGTCAGGGTGGAAAAGCTTCTGCACCAGAGGTTGCCCATGCACAGAACAGGTTGCCCAGGCCCAAACATGCCAGAGTTCAAGGAACCTTTGGACACCACTCTCAGACATAGTGTGGCTGGTTTTATGTGGAGGCAGGGGTTGAACTCCTACGATCCTTGTGAGTCTCTTCCAAGTGGCCATTCTACAATGGCCTGGAAGGCTGTGAAACAGCTTTTGGTTGTGTTAATTATCAAGGTGATACAAGCATGTAAAATCTGGTACCTTAATGCTACTGCTGTAGTGAAAGAACATTCATAACCAATGTACCTGCCTTCCTCAGTAGGTAACTTAGGAGACGTGCAAGGAGTAACAGCCTGCAGATGCCTCTGTATTACACAGTGCAGACAGAACAGCCAGCGCTATGGAAACTTAATGCTACTGATGTGGGGGGTGGAAGGAGCAGTTAGCAAGATCTGCATCTCAGGAGGTCTGGCAGACTGGTAAAAGAATGCTATCCAACTTAGCTTACAGGGAAAAGGAGGAACGGCTGCTGTCCTATTCTTCTTTCCTGAGTAAGTAACAGAGTTAGAAGTGTAGAAGAGAGTTAACAGCATATCAACTTAAGGACGGTGTAATAAATCAGTGTTATTTAGGTATATGAACAAACATAACAGCCACACAGACCCAAAATCCCTTTTCTCCCGCTGGTGTCCAGCAGTCCCTTTGCTTGCTGACAGATCGGGCTGCTCTCTTCTCTTAAAGCAGCACTTGTCTCACTGCTTTGCTTCACAGTCAGAATTCTGACCTTCTGACCTTTTAATACCTTTTTTCTTTTTAAAAAAATCTTTCCCTCTAGCTGCAGGTCAGAATGAAACCTCAACCATGGTCAAAACGGTGGGAGAGGCCGAAATACAACATAAAAGGAATAAAATTTGAGCTACCCGAGGAAAAAATGAAGGAAGCACAGAAGTGGAAGCAGCCCTGGCTGGAATTCGATATGCTGCGAGAGTGCAATACTTCAAAATAGAGGAATAAATATGGAGGGAAGCGAGTGAAGAGCTGAACAAGTAACAGCTTTGAGTTCAGTGTAAGAATTGTCTGTTTTCAAGTTTCATATGCAAATAAAAGACAGTGAAATTTCAGCAGTTCTTGTCTGAATGTTAAACTGTCCCTTCCTGAAAACAGTGTTACAGTGTGTTCAGCCCTGCTTCTGCCTTCCCTTCTAAATCACAGCTAATAGAAGGGGTTTGCAGTTACTGTGTTGTCACTTCCAAATAACTGTTTCTTCTGCCTTTGCCAAGTAGACAGGGGCCAATTGTGAAAATGCCTCATTCAAGATGTTCAGAAGGGGGCTATGGCAGGGAAGCAGATGTACAGAAGCCCAGCTGGACAATCTGACAGTTAAGTGCTGTTTAGCTGTCCTGTAAAGGCACTTTTGAAATGACATCTGATAAAGCACCAATAGTAACCTGACAACAGAGCAGTAATACCAACGTTTTGAAACCAGCTTGCAAGAATGAAGCCAGATTAGCTGTTACTCCAGTCAGATTGTGGGAATGGGTGTAAGGTTCACCACAAAGTGGCACAGTAGGTTCTCAAAGATACTCAACTGTGATGGGGCTTCTGAGCTCCAGTAAAAATCACCTTCCCCTGCTTACAAGTCACGACAAGTGATGTCTGCAGCCACTGGAAGAAGACTCTACAGAGGTAAAGTGTGATAGAAACTATTCCAATTTCATAGCAGCACAAGACTAATTTCTTTGGGAGCAACTTTCAACATGAATAAGGAAGCAGAGGAGACAAAAGCAAGCACGGAGATCACATGCTTCAGCCGATTACTTATCAGTTGTATTTTCTTTGCACTCAGGAAAGTAGAAGTGCACAATTACTTACAACAGAACTCCTAAATCCTGCAGATAATGAAGCGCCAGCAGTGCCACAGTTTTTGTCCATACTTCACATAACATTCCTGTCGTGTTCAAGACTTGAAAGCGTTAAAAGTCTCATTAACACAAAAACATCTTTACTTTTCAATATAATGGTTTTGCTTTTATTTTAAAAGTCATTGTTGTCTATAACACTGATGAATGCAATTTACAATTAAAATAGTTTACAAAAATACATATTCTGTAATAAAAAACAACAGAAAAACCACAGGGAATAAAAGCCCCCAAGAGTTAAATGGAAGACCCATACATAACATTTTAGAGAAGCAGGCAATAGCAAACTTAGCAGAATTTGCGACGCACTGCTGTTTCTACGAGAAAACATCCTTTTTATTCTGCAGCAGTAATATTTACTGCACATATACGAAGTTACACAACATTAGAAATCCAACATGGGTACGGTGAAATGAGGTTTAATGGGTTTTAGAGGGAAGCAAAAGGTAAATGTCCTTAGAGAGCCAATTACTAGAAGGAAACTGGAGTTGTTGTTCTGCTCGTCTGATAAATGAGGGCGGGTGACAGCTCCAAGTCTGTGCACAAAGTCCAGTCTGTATCTCAAGTACAAAGCTCCACTACAAATCATACTCTGGAGAAGACTAAGTGTAGTTAAGACGTTCTCCTGTGCAACTTCTTACCTTCCTGAACACCCGTTTACCATCAGTAGATGTTCATAGATCAAACTTCTCACTGCATACAGAATTCCTGCTTCTGCGTCAGGGTCAAAAAGCTATGAAGAACTCACTGTGAGTTTGGTAGAGTTATCTCATTAAGTGGACGATAAGTTAGAGTTCAGTGAATCCCGGGTCAGAGTGATTTGGTGTGGTACTGAAAACAGCTTGTGAAGTTGTCTGATCACCAGCAGTGGTAACGTTACAGGCACTTACTGCAGTCATCCTTCCCAAAAGAAGGAAGCAGTGAGGCTTCGTCATATTTCAGAACACCTGCACTTCACACTGACCATTGTGATTCTGTCTAGGAGTAGATGGCATCAGAAGACATTTGGAAAAAAAAAAAATATTTCACAGTAAAACAACTGCAGGCAGTCCACTCATTAAACATGACCACTTTTTTAGAGTGAGCATCAGGCTTGCTTCAGTAAAAGAACTGCTGCTTCAAAGAAATCCTTATTTCCTGATCACAGATTTAAGATGTTCCCGTTTGCACTCTTCAGTGAGCTCTTCAGCAATACGCAGAGCCTTGACTCTCACCAACAGGAGAACAACTTCTTCAGTTTCATCACTATTACAAAAACAAGTTGACATAGCAACACATTCACACCTGACTTCAAAATCAATAAAGCTAAAACGTGCCTTGAGCTACACTGACCACTAACTGCACCCACCGTCTAGAGCCTCAAACTAGCCTGCACTAGTACTGCAAAAGCGATCCATTTTACATTATGGATTGCATCTTTAGTTGTACGTAGATGTTGGAAGTACATCGCTGAAAGTGTTAAATGGATGAGACTTGAGGAAATTAAGAATCATAGAATCATTAAGGTTGGAAAAAACCACAAAGATCATCTAGTCCAACTGTCAACCCATCACCACCATGCCCATTGAACCACGTCCCTAAAAGAAATACTAACATAAAGAATATGAGGAAGTGCTGCATCCCAAAGAACATGTTGTTTGTTACCTGTGGTTATTCCTGTGAAGCATACGTGCTCACTGAACCAAATGCTGGCAGAAGTTCACTGACTCGGGGAGAGTTGACCCACTTCCATGATTTTGGAACCACCTTTCTGGGAAGCATGCAACCACCTGTTCACCCAGAGAGTATTTTGAAAGAAAAAATAGAAAGAAAAAAAAAAGGCTTTCAATAACATTAGTCACACCACTTCTGGCAGACTTCTCCTTTTGGCTAGTTCAGTTATTATTGGCAGTGTTTACTCTTCAAAAAACAAAACCATCATTTTAAGCAGTTATTCCTAAAGCCTAGGAACCAATGCTTGCTTTGAAATTCTTTTATACACCAAGGTCATCAAAAAACAAACAAACAAACAAAAAAACAACTTCAAATGTTAAATAATTACACTTCAGACTACATCTGTCCCCATGGAAATAAGACCTTTCACCTCTTTACACTTCTCTATGTTTTCTGGCCCTGGTGGTGTGTTGAAGAGGTTCAGAAGAAGGTACCGAATCAGCAGCTTGCTCAGTCCCACACCACGGACTGTGTCTTCCTGTACAGTCCCATCCCAAAGGAGAACCTTGGAGAGCAGCTGCAGTAATGGAGAAACAGAACATGCATATCTGATGGCTGAGGGTGCATTAGAACCTCCTTTTTAAACTTAAAAGATACCATGTCCATCCAATCTCAGTACTCAAAAAACAGGATTTATTCTCTCCAAACTGTCAGAAGATCCCCAACATAAGCACATTTTCAACCATTCTGCACATCAGCACTTCTAAAGAGAAGACTGACAGTGAGGATGGAAAACAAACTGAAAGGAGAAAACTTCAATCCGCAGTGAAAGACCACTGGTCTCGCTTTTAGAAACATGTATTTGACTGGACATTTAAGTCAGGCAATACACAATCTCAGAGGGTGATACCAGAATCTTATGTCTGTTTCTTGTCTGCCAGGTATCAGCACTAAGCTCCCTCTTGTCTTCTCTGCATCTGTCCATGACAAACCCTTACACAACAGCTTGCCCCAGGAGTGAATATGGCAAGTCCTCAACATTCCCAAATTCCCTGATTTTTCTACAGGAATGTGCAACATGGCAGCAGGAAGCCTCTGCAGGGCTGTCACCATGGCCTTGTTAGCACACACAGCAGGGGAACTGGGACGTTAATGTGTTTTCCTGCATCTAAACCTCATCTTTAGTACGAATCCAAATACACTCATAGAGGAAACAGATCTAAGAGGGAATTGAATCACAGGCATTCAGACATTCCTAACTCAGCACTTTAGACTGAATAAAGCTATACTAATACGCTTACACGCACATGCAGGGATTCTACTCTACAAAAGCAACATGTGCATTAAATGCTCATACTGAGGAAACAGACCTATCCACAGAGTGCCAATGACTGATCTCATGGAAGGTTAGCAGGAACAGATGATGAAATTAAAGTCTCTTGACTACGTATCACAGGTGGGTGAGCATAAATAGCTCACTGATGAAAACAGCTAACCTTCCTATTAAAATGCATTAAGCTCTCAGGAATCAGATTTGACTGAAGATACATTTCCTCAAAGACGACAGTCTACTTTTAACTAAAATGACTTTCACAGACAAGATCGGTGCTTTTTCTTTACCTCATCAGCTGACCAAAACCGTCTGCCTTGGAATTTTGAACATGGAGATGATTTGTCTTCCACAGTGCTGGTCAGAAAAAGAGGAAGAGGAAATAAGGATTTTGTTTGACCTGAAAGTAAGACAAACAGACAATTCATCTCTTAAACACCAATGAATTACAATTACGGGATTCTTTCAGCAGTGACAACCAGAATAAAGGTCTAAGGAAACAGCTGTTAACTGAAACTCCTTGCAATACCCAATGGAATTAGCAGTTGGAAACACTCGAGTATGTGTTTAATGGATTCTCAGCAGAACAGCACTGCCTGTAACCAGACAAACATGCTGCATCAGGCTTAGCAACACTCTTCTCCCAGCTGTGTCTTAACCCCACATCTACCAGACTCTTACCAGTTATCCTCTCTCTAAGAGCGTCCAGCAGTAAGCATCAGCAATATCAACTATTTCAGGAAAGAAAGGAGGAGTCAGGAGTAGAAGGGGGAGCAGACCACCACAAATAACACAAGCCCTCAGATACTCCAAGTTAAGATCACAAAACCAGACTCTGGGCTGTGCCTCATAAACTAAGAACTTTCCATTTATGAAAGCTTTTAGTTACAGGAGCAAATAAGCACTAAGTTGACTGCGTAGTCACTCTTGTCAGAAAGAGTTCATAAACATCAATGTTTGGTAACTATTCCAATAATGAAACAGCAGAAGGCACATTTGTTCCATTTGCTCATGGATGTCTACAATATATTTCACCCACGCTTCTGGGGAAAAGGTACAGAAAAATAGAACAAAGGCTAAAAAAAGAGGTTAGGTTGCAGGTAGACTTGGTGGTCTTTAAGGTCTTTCCCAGCCTGAGCAGTTCTATGGTTCTATGACTAAAAATAAAAAATTTAAAAAGTAAAAAAATAAATTCCCAGGGACAGCTTACCTTTTCGGATACAGAGGGATAAAGACATCCTCCTCTACAGACTGCTTCATCCTCAGGACAACCGTGTTAATCAAATCCTGCCAAAAAATGAAAAAAGGAAAAATATTAACACATCCTCACAAGAAAAGGATCTCACCTTCCACTTACAACGGCATTAAAGACCTGTGAGCAAGTCTCAGCTTTAACCATCTTTTTCTTTTTCTTTTTTTGATAAAATCCTCTTGGATAACGAGATTAATGTATTTACCAGCTATGAAGTTCTATCAAAAAAACCACAACAAAACACCACAGCTACTATACAAACAGAATCTTATCTCAAGCTTCTTCCTGAAGTCAAGTGTGGCGACTGCATAAACGTTTGTTATTATTTCTTTTCATACTAAGGGCCTAAACATCAACTTAGTTTCACCTACTTTATGCTGGATAAACTCCCAGATTTACATGAGAATAAAACCAGAACTGGTCTAAGTGTATGTTACAGTGAATGTTTACAGTGAAGTGCATACACTGCATCAAGAACTTCCTTCTCCATTACCACAACAGCCTTTACCTGTTTTGCCTGGCTGCATTGCCTTCTGGACAGGACTTGTTTTTCAAACACGTTATCGCAAAGCTGTGTAAGGTTCTCAGTCTGTGAAGTCGATAAAGGATCCCACACATTCTTGACAAATACTGAAAAATAGGAATTATTTCATTCACGATATCCAAGTGGCTATCTGCTCTAGTTTCAAGGAAGTAAACAGTCAAAAAGCTAAACCTTTCATTTGCAGTAACCTTAACAAGTAATTGTAACTATCCACATAATTTTACATCACCACTTATTTAAGGTTTCATTACCTAGCTGCAGTGAACGTCCTCAAGACAACCTTACTATACCTGTAATTTTTGGCAGGATAGTTTTTTCAATCACTCTAGGCAAAACTTCTTCATCAGGATCATCATCTCTTTTTGATTCAGACGGCTTTTTGGCATCGCTGAATCCTTCTACAGCTCTGAACCAGGGCATCTCTTTCAGGTCTGCAGAATTCTGCTGAAAGATCATTCCCATTAGTTGTTCAGCTGTCAGGATTGAGAGAAAAAGCTCCACGCAAAAATATATCTAATGATACCAAAAGATTCCTATTTAACAATTTCACATGGATTCTAATCACTGAATGGACCAAAGCAGCAAGCTAAAACTGAATGTAAAGCTAGATTTCAGAGGGTAGGGTTGTCAAAATGTCAGCAAACAGCTCCACATTAATAAAGGTGCAAGTGATTCATAAGCAAGCAACCTGACAAGAGGAAAAGATGCCCTCCTTCTAGTTAACAACACTTATCTCAAGCTCTGGAATGCCTCTATAACCCACGGCAAAGCTCCTGTACAGAAGTCTTCCCTGCAAGCAGCATGCCCCCGTCCTGTCGTACTTTGAGATGCCAGAAATAGCCACAGGTCTTGCCAGTTAACAAAGATGAGTACATCAGAGTAGACAAGTTTGCAAAGACAGTACAGACCAGAAACGTAGCGGAGCACCGCCTACCCAGAAGCCCAGCGGATATCAGAACACACGAACACACACACACAATTTTTCACAAAAATAAAGTCTGGTGATGCACCTACCTCAAGGGGACTCCAATTTATTAATTTGAACTCTGACTAATGGATTTAAAAGCTTAGGCAGGCAAAAACTGGTGTAAGCATCGCAGTATGGGTCGGGAAACTTCTCTTTCCACTCCTGGAATTTCAACAGGATTTTTCTGATGTCACAACAATCTGCACGGACATCTTCAAAGATTGTCTTACTCTCTTCTAGAACGTTATCTATGGATAATATTCAATAGGAATGAGAAGAAACAATCACAGAATTTATTGAGGCATAAGCTGAACAGTTCATGCATCTACAGAACAGAAGAAATATCTTTATGATAACAGCATTTGTGCTCCATCTTTCACACCTCTTACACTGAAATGGGTTTTAAAACCAGCACTCTGGCAAAGCCCTTTTCAGGAAAAAAGAGATACAGAAGACCACAAAAAGACTTCTGCGGTTTTGAACAACTGCACAGATTGAAATACCCATTACATTTCATATTTTGTATGTCTCTTAAAAGCTCAGACAGGAAAATCCTCCTTCTGTTATTCAGCAAATACGCACCGTGCCTCTCCCAGCTCCTCGTGACCTGCTCACTAAGGCAGTTCAAATCTCAATTTGAAATACATTCCAACTTTGGACAAAAAACTGATTAAACTAAAGAAGCCTACAGTCTTCTATCTTCTATCTATTCTTCCTAAGGCATTGGTCAGAATTGTTTAAATGCATCAATTCTGTGCTGTAGAAAATAAACGATATACCATTCAAAAGGAGTATTTCTTCACTCTCCCTTGAAAATCCTTCTCAATACGGGAGGAATTTTGCTCTCATATCCTGACCAACCTTTGCTCTTCTGGAATTCAGTCACCTCTGTCAGAGCCAGTTCTTCATCACTCGGCATGCCTTCGTGGTGACCAGCTTTCTTTGGGTGACAGCTCCACCTTGAGCTTTGGAAAGGAAAGGCATTTTTGCACGTGTGTGTATCATCTCCCTTAGTAATCGCACAGATTTACCTTCATCCCTGTGTAAGTAACAGGAAGCAGATACACACTTACTACAGTTAGATGTAATTATACGTACCTTCGATGCTCACACGTTTTCAGAAGCTTCATCTTTTCATCACTCTCCAGTCCATCATTACTTGGTTTGCCATTCCCAGCTACCAGAAGACAGGAACAAGACAAAGAGGTGAATGCAGAACACTGATTCTGCTTCTGCTCTTCATTTGGAGACTAACCAAAGTAAGTAAAACCTCCTGATGAAAAATTCACAGTGTCCAGTCTAAAGCACAGTCAATATTATCAGTGAACTGTAGGACAGCTGTGGCTGCTCCCTCGTGCAGGGGGATTGCCAGGTCACAGCCTGAACCGGGAGGTGAGCACCTGAGTGAGCAGAGGGAGGGACCCCAGATCCACCCTTCCTCTCTGCCCTTCCTGGTGACGCTTCCAGCTGTGCTTCCCAGAGTGCACACACACTCAGAGTCTGCATGCTTTGCACCCACCCCACCTGCACACCAGTTAGAACCAGAAAGGGCTACATCCCCGAGCTCACTCTTCTCAAGCTGCTGCCAGTTATCAGTCAATCCTTCCTTGTCCTCCTGTTCTACAGTTCCTGCGTCCCAAACAACCTAATATCTACTGGAAAACTGACTCAGTTTCTCTTTTCAAGTACTGATAGACAGCCACTGAGATCAGGAATTCAAAACTGACCGAGCATTTGGTCATGCTGTATTCACTATTCTACCACGGAGAAGTGATACTACGCGTCCTACTTCGGTAAGGATTTCAACTAGGACATCTAGTACAGTATGCCCACTGACAGCAGGGAGGGAGAAAACATTACACATGAAAATAAAATATAATCCAAGAATTAACTGTGTGTTTCTACTTAAAGAATGAGATTTCAGTCAGAAAGTAACTGGTAACTTCATACTAACTTGTCAGGTGCTGCATAGAAGTAGATTCCGTTTCCAGCTCATCTTGCCTTCGCTTCAGTACTGACATGACTCGTTGCTGAATAAGTGCACGTACAGCAGATTCGAGCTCAGTTATGTATTTCAGCTGGAATATGGTAAACAGCAATCAGGTTTGAATAAAACAAATGAAACAACAGTTTTCACAGGCTTTCAAGCATGAGGGTGAGATGAGAACAAGAGCATTAAAGTCTGAAAAGCAAGAGCCTGCTCACTGCAGGTTTTTCCAGGCTGTTTAAGACTGAAAGCCACAAACTGAATGCCAGTTGCCTATTACAGGACTACCTAAGACCCTACCAAAAAGCGTTCAGCGGGACACTGTTGGTAGAATTAGTTAGCCTCAATCTGCCTTTTGAACACCTCGCCATCACAGGAAACATCTCAACAAAACCTCGTACAGTTATGTACAGGTACATAAAAAACACCTCAGGCTGCAGCACAACTGACAGTAGTTGGATTTGACAGTGCATTCTCTGGAGGGTACCCTCATCGAGGCCAAACTTTGTGCAGCATCTTCCAACCTTCCGTCTTTTATTTTTATTTTCTATTTTTAATAGTTAAGGTTTGCAGTTAAGGAAAGCAACACAGCTGATAACATAGACAAGTCCTCACACAACCCAGCTAAATACCAACTCAAACCTAATGTAAGATCCTTATTACTAGTCACACGTTGCAAAGCAAATACATTTTGAGATCCCAAAACTGCACGCAAGTCCCACCTCCCATTCAGCTTTAGGACACCCTGGTTACTACACCTGAAGAAAACTTCTTCCAATAACATTCTGTTTTTCTCCATCACAACCCAGGTGAGCCCACAGCTCAAGCCAGCGTACATATCCTACCTCAATCATTTTAGGTTACTGTGAGGGGTGGTCTGTTCCTCCTTTGTTTCCTGTGACACTCAAGTTTCTGATAGAATTGACTCATAACTGGTCATCTCTCATCATCAATTCCAAATAAGAAATCTCATTTTTGCCTGGAAAAAATGCAGGTTCGTCATCTTAAAGAAATGGGTGGCAGCGAAGGGAAGGAAAACACGCGTACTTTTCCATTGAAACAGTTTAGAAAGTTCTCTATGTATGTTCTCATGCCCCTGTAGAACCTGTAATTCATAGCAGCATCTGAAGGCTTCTCTCATTCCTGGGCAGTTATCTTTGAACTGTCAATGCTCTCCACGTGTTTTTCATACTCCCTCTGGTGGGCACGGGGCACATCCTGCAACGACGCCATCCTGAAAAAGAACACACTCAGACAATTAAAGCCACGACAAGTCAACAGTTAACGCATTCCTGAACATCTTCCGCTTAAAACAAAGCACAAAATCCTTGCTAATAGCAGCACCTGCATCGGAGCAAAGAAGAACTGCAAGACTTACCCATACCAACATTTACAGAAGCACTGTGTGTGGACAAGATTCATGCTTTGGAAAACACCAAATGTCACTGACGTAGTGGTACTTCTGAAGGTGCCCCCACTGACATGTTACCCATATTCCTCTACACAGCACGCTCCTAAAGAGCACAATATGGCAAGTGTAGCGACGTTACACTGCATAGATTCTACCCAAGTTGATGTGGGTAGGAATACAGCATACATCAGTGCGTCCCACTTAATTTGTACCAACTTAACATCACCAAGCTATTACTACCAGACGTGTTCTCCCTCCCCTTCTTGTTACTTTCCAAATAGGTCTCCCACTCTCGATAGTCTTTCACATTTGATTGTACTTGAACTCCCCGCATCACTTCATCCATTTCTTTCAGGTGATCAAGGCCAAAAAAAAAAAAAAAGCATAGAATTCCACAGAAATATTTAGTCCACTTCAGTGGAAATTCTTTGAACACAAGCAGGCCAGCAGCAGTCTGTACAAAAGAGTATACATACACAGAGGTTCACACAAGTGAACGGCAGATGTTTGTGTTTCAGCTGCACGATGGTACGTGTTTCCGCGGTCTCTGGCGCCCCCGCGTGGCCGATCGGCGGAATGGCGGCCGCGTACGTTCGGTGCCGCCGTGGAAATAGATGAGGGGCAGCCTGGTTTAGAAGGAGGAGATCGCTGAGACGGGGGTCCGAGAACCGGCAGCTCGCCCGCACGCGTAGCGCTTAGGAGCAACAGTTGCTGGTTTGGAGTCGTCGGGCGCATGCTCGCTGTGACCTGGAGGACTAATCACAATAGAGAGCGGCGGATGAGCTGCACAGAGCGGTTACGAAGCCACTTCCGCATTCCTACGCGCACGCGTTGTGCCGCCTGCAGGACTGAGCAGCGGACAGCGGCAGTTCCGCGCATTGGCCACGAGGTGGCGGCAGAGACCGCGGAAAGAACTTGGACGGGATCGATGCGGCCCGCGGCGCAATCGCTGGCGGTCAGTGCTCTGTCGCGATGACGGGGGAAGAACACGGAATGAGAAGTGGGGGGCGGTGGGGGTGAAGACGAAGAAAACAGAGGGAAACTCCTCCAAACTCAGGAAAGCCGTGCTAAGAGCTTTACAAAAAGAAAATGATAATAATAAAAAACAAAAGTTAAAAAAATTACTTTTTGCCAGCATCTGTTGCACTGTTCTGAAATATTCACATACCCAAATGTAACTGCCCAGTACATTTAACGACAACAAAATTAAAGCACGTTGGCAGAAAGCAGAGCGCCATATTGGTGTTCACTCAGCCTCTGTCTTCTTCGTGCTTTCATGTATTTCACAGCTACCTAATGTAAATCACAGCTACCTCTGGAAGACAGCCCGAGAGCTGTGCAGGTCCATCAGGCTCAGCTGCAGCTTTTCATCTGCCCTTCTCTGGCCCTCCTGCAGCTGGAGAGAGAGCACAGGAGGGCACGTGGGATGCAGACCCTCCCCAGTCGGCCGCAGCAGTCGCTCCTGCCAGCACTCCCTTTCCCCCACGTCTTTCCCATTGGACAGTCTGGAGCCCTGTGTGGCAGAGGAGGAGAGAGCTGCAGGCAGAAGGAAAACGGGCTGCTGGGATTCCTCCATCCCACTGCCAGGTGTCTTCTCTGGCATTTTGGGGGTGGGAAGGGAGTTGTGGGAGCACCCGTGGGGCTCCGGGCAGGAGGGAAGGAAGCAAAGATGCAGCTGCAGGCAGCGGGCTCTGGGCTGGAGCAGTGCAGCCAGGCACAAACAGTGACAACGTACACACACAAATAAACACCCAGTACAGAATCTGGCACTCCGCGGTCCTCCCAGAGCTTGTTACTGCTTTTTAGGCTGCCCTACAGGTATTCTGTCCTTTCCCCTTCATTCCCGTGTCTTGCCCCCTTCCTTCACCCCGTGCCTTCCCCATTCCTTTTCCAGGCTTTCCCTTTCCTTTCCCCGCTTCCTTCCCCACGCCTTCCCCCTGCAACAGCCCCATGTTCTGCTGCTGTTCTCAGCTGACAATCCTTACACCACACTGTTCAAACACATTGGATCAGACTGCACACTGGCACTGATTTTAAAACAACAACAACAAATACATACAGTATTATGTGTGGATAACAAACTCCTACCTGCTTGAAGACCACAACTACAGGCTGTCTCAAAACTGTCAGGATACTTTGTTCCATCCCAGGATCCTTCTTCACTTGCAGGCCTTCAGGTCACCATCGCAGTCAAGATTAAAATTTAGGCTACACCCCAGCCACTCAGGCCTCCCGCTGCCATTCGCTTCTATGCTCGAGGGCCCCAGAAAAAGGCCCTGGGCCTTCACAAGTGAAGCAATGCAACCTGACAGGACGGCTCTCATGTGGAGCGGCAGTGCTCCAGGATTTGATATTCACAAGGGAAGGGCAACACCTGAGCAACACAGAGGAAGGTAGCAGGAATAAAAGGGCAAAGCAAGGCAAAACCTCGGGGAAAGAAAGGGAAAGGTGAGAGGAAAATGACACACACCTTGGAAGGTGCCCTAAAGAGCCATAACAAAGTCCAGCAGCACTGGCACGCTGTGCAATGGGAAAGATTAGTATATGTACATGGTCCTTACCTTTTCAGGCAACCACTCACCTAAGTTGGGTTCTGGGGAACAATGGGACATGCAGCTTTCCATTCCTGAGCAGCATATGGACAAGCAAGGAGAAGGAAATAAAGGATGGCAGAGCACCATCAACACAGACAGTGCATGTCCATGCAGACTCGCAAACCCACAGCTTCCTGGGTTGTTTCTGCTTTTGTAGCATTTGCGTGCTGCAGATGAGGAAAACGCTCTGCTGTTTGAGTCTTCTTCTACAAAGCCACCTACAGGTAAATGGCAGCTAACCTGCAGACCGAGCAGTACTGCCTGGCGTTGGTCAGGGGGAGCTCCTCCTGCCGCTGCTGGATGCTGATGCTGACAGGGCTGCAGATGCTCTGCAGGGCCAGCTCGTAGCTGGGAGCCAGGAATGGACACGGCGGGAGAGAGGAGAGAGCTGTCGGGGACCAGCCGACGAATCCAAGAGCATCCAAAAGCCCACACTCAAAAGCATCACAAAGCCACAGCCAGCAAGCTGGCCATGATCATGAGCAGCATCCCGGATGCTGGAGATTCTTTGCTACCATACACTACGGGAGCACAGCTCTCGCTGCAGGCATCCCACAGCCAGACAAAATGGGAACAAACCCGCAGCTCTGCTGCACGCACAGCCCACAGCCATAGCCTTGCAACATGAGCTGCCTTGCTGTTGCTTGCATCCATCCCAATCCCTGGGAATGAAGACTCAGAAGGCAGTCAAGGCGTTGATCCAGCACCAGCGTGCTTTTATTCCTTAACAGCCAGGAGGGCCTTTTGCTGAGAGGTCCGGTGTACAGATGGGACTCATCCTTTCTTGTTCAGGAGAGAGGGGCTCAGAGCTCGTGCTGCTGCCCGGTGCCTGGGACTGGAGCTCTGATTCTACGTCCCCCTCCACCAGGCTCGGCTCCTCCTGGCTGACGCTGACCTGCTCCTGCATGGAGCTGCTGCTGTCGGGGCACTCGAGCTGTGCTTGGGCTGGGCTGCACTGCAATGGTGCCCCGTCACAGTCCAGCTTGGTGAGCGTTGTTTCTGGCAGGCTCAGGTCAGCGTCTTCTGCACAGCCGGGAGAGATGAGGGCTTCCACTTGGATGAGCACCTTCATTCCCTCACTGGTGTTATACGGCAGGCTTTCATCCGAGCTGCAGCGATTTGTGCTTCCTAGCAGGTCTGCATTGATATAAGCACACAGTGAACCATCGCTATACACTCTGGCTCTTCTGCGTGGACGAGGGCTCGGTTCACCTAGGAAGGAGTAGATACACAGGCAAACAGTTAGTGGCAAACTTGCACAAGCTGAATGATGAGAGTGGTTCTTGAGATTTGCTTATGCAGTGGCAGCAGGACAAAGCCAATAGGACAATAGCAACAGGAGGAGCACTGTCTCGAAAGGAACTGTTGCGCTTTTGTTGTTTGTCTTTCTTTTAAATGTGTGCCTGCTGATACAGAGGCAACATGGAGCCACAAACGTACTCTTCCTTCCATCCTAAGTGTCAGAAGGAATCATTCTGAGACATACTGCAGTGGTGCCCATCTCCCGTCTCTTTCCAAAACTACTCGGGGAAAGGCATGACAGGGGTGTGCTCCGGCAGGTCCACATCTTGACTTCACCAGAGACACCAGATTTGGGAAAGAAAGACAGGGCTGAACCGAAGATGGTAGGCACGGGCTTGAACGCTAGCAGGAGGAACAAGCCCACTGCAAGCATGAATTCCATGGTGCTGACAAGCAGGGTTTTGACAGCTGGATGTGCACCCTTACCTGCCAGGACCACCACCTCTGTTTCCGAGGGCTCCCTGGCATCGCGCTGCAGTTGGCGTTTGCCCACAGAGGATGGTTTTCTGGGCTTGAAACACAAACACCAACTGCATGCTGGGAATTCCTTCACCCTGCTGGGTGGACTTGGTCTGGAGGGAGAAAAGAGGGAGCGGTGTGAGTCGTGCATGGTGCAGGGTGAGGGAAGAGCTGCCCTGAGCTCTTGCCAACACTTGCTTGCTACTAGCACTGCCTGGTTCCTGCTGAAACACAACTTAGAAGCTCGCTCTGATTCACACGGTTGAGGACGGTTCCATTCCTAGAGTTCAGTCCTGGAGTCTTGCTGGCTACATTCCCCTCAGCCATGCCAACCCAGATGCAGAGCATGCCTGTTAGTTGAACCTCAGAGTCCAAAGGGAGGGGACATTCAGTACACCACCACACGCACCATTGCACTCCGCTTGCAATAGTGGAGAAAAACCCACAAAAGCCCACCCAACCAAGTCTGATAGGAAGCTGCTGGAAAAGAAAGTCCTCTTTACCTTTCAGACGGAAAGTCAATGATTGTGTGGAATTTCCCCTGTGCAGCTGCGGGGCCTTGTTCCACTTCCATGTCCCGGCTGTGTGTCTCAGCGGGAGAGCTGCTGTGGCCTCCCCTCTGTGCCTGTGCCTCCTCCAGGGTGAGCAGCTTGGTGGCAGGAGAAGACACCCGCACAGACTCGGGCCCTGCTGGAGAAGTGCGCCCTGGAAGGGAAGACCACAGCTAAGAGGGGGGATCAGAAAGCAGCGGCACAGCCATCACAGTTCTGGGGGAGGTGCCGCACATCGATAGCCCCTCGATAGCAAAAGCGTAGCTCAACAATCCTGGAGAAGGCCTGCATTTGATCAAGGTGTCTCATCAAGACAAAGCTCATGCAGGAAGACGCTCACCTGCTCCATCTCCGATGCCTGATGTGGAGCTGGAGCAGAAGAGGACGTCGGTGTGGTTGATGAGGAATTCCACCACATCCGACTGCCTCTGCAGTTCCACGCAGGCAGCTCTTCCGCTGGCGCAGGCAGCCTCGTTCTGCTGGGATCTGTAGAAAAGGCAGATTGGAGAAGTCATTGACCCGAGATCGTTTCCCCACGTTTGGGCAATTGGGCAGCCAAAGGCTGTTTAATTGGGCTCTGGAGACTTCCGCAGTGGGCAAGCACTGATGCCACTGAAGAAATTCTCCTGGATGATCAAGGACACACCAGCCTCATTTGACAAAAACAATAGAGCAGAAATTGTCCTCCTCTAGAAACTGTGCCCGTGGGGAGAGCACATCTAAGCCTTGTGTTGAAACGGAAAAAGAAGTTTACCTGAAGAGGTTGGGAGCCCACACAATCGCTAAGTTCTTAGCGGGCATGTTTGTGATGGAGCAGCTCCCAGCGAGACAAGCCAAGTGTCTCATCAGGTATTCCAGCGTCCTGGAAAGCAAGAGCCAAACCTTCAGCACCACTGAGCACGCCGTGCTCACATTCACCAAACAAACCTCATTCTTCTTGCTACTAGCAAGTAGATCAAGCTTTCCCAAGTGCCACACTGCAGCACCAAGCCCCAGCACAGCTCAGTCGCAAGCATCAGCTGTACCAGCCATGCCCCCGTGCCCAGGAGCTGACCTAATCCATTCACCCCACGCAGCCATCCACCACTTCAACACACACAGGCATCACGTTGCCAGCATAAGACAAAGCCTGCCATCGCGTCATCGCCCTCTGAAGTGCAGCAGGGCTGAGCTCCCCAGACCGAGGGCAGCAGTTTTCTGACCTGTACTGAGGCGCGGGCAGCTGCTGGATGACCTCCTGCATGCTGAGCAACCGCTCCTCATCGGTACCAGCACAAACAGCGTCCTGGAAGAAAGCAGAAAAAGATTGAGACACACATCAGTAGAGATACCTGCCGCAGGGTCGGCAACTACGGGGACGGAGCGCTGTTGCTCAGCACCGAGGCGGACTTTTTGCCTTCCAACAGGCAGAAAAGCTGGGGAACACAGCGGCACGCAGCTGGTGCAATCAAGGCCAAGTAGTCCAAGCACTGGGCTGCTTTACAGCCTGATCGGTTCTGCACCTCAGCTCCTCGCAATGGGCATTCATCTCCCAGTAACCTGTGCTATTAATCCCATTCCCGTTCTAGAAACAGTTGGGGAATAGCAAAAGAACAGGAATTCTCGCAAGCATTGTGAATACGGAAATGACCACCTCCAGGGAGCACCAAAAGTGGCATCAGTATGCTGCAGGATGTGGGAGAGACATGCGAGGCTGCCACATGGGGCTAACAGAAAATCAGAAAAAAAAGACCAAAAGGCGCGCAGGCGTGTGTATGGGACAGGCTACGCCAAGAGGCCCAGGGAAGAGGGACATGAAGGCCATTGCCTTGTGCTTACCGAGAACTTGCCATGCAGCTGCTCGGACAGCAGAGGGCTCGGGAGCTCCCTGAAGTACATCTTGCACAGGGAGCTCACGCTGTGAATGTCCCGGACGGTGAGCTCCGGAATCTGCTCCGACTCAAAGTCATGGCTGCAGAGAAGGACACAAAAACAGAGGGCTTGGAGAAAGAGGAAAACAACTCCAAAGCAAGACAAGAGACAGTCAACAAGCACTCTTACCGCAGCTTCTGGATCTTGGACGCCACGCCGGACAGGCGGTAGATCCCCTGCACCACGCCGTGCTGCTCAATGAACTCAGCGCAGCTCTGCACGACCTGGGGGACTACAGAACAAGGGCCAGCGCTTAGCTGAGCTCCTGATTCAAGTCCTGCTTCAGCTGCTGCCCCTGTCACATCCCATCCACTAAGCCCAGCCAGGCTACTGCTTGCCTCCTCCGTAGAGGAGAAAAAAGGCTGTCGCAGACGTCGCAGACAGGCAGGAGCCGGGGACAAAACTGGACACGGACGTGTTCTTGGCTTTCAAGAAATGCCAGGACCTGCCAAGCAGCCTGCAGAAAGTAATTCTGGGGAAGCCAGAGACACTGCCACAAGTCCCATCACTGCTCCCACCGCAATGGAGGCGTGAGACCTCATGTCCAGAAGAGCTAGGAAACTGACGCAGTACACTCTCTTGGGCCAAAAGGCTTCCTCGGTTTTCAGGCTAGCGTGGGATTGGCTTACACCTTTGGCTTTAAGCAAATAAAAGTCTGCTGGCCTCCTATGAGCATTAGCCTCAGCTTCCCTTTCAGCCATAACTCCCACCTCACGCTTCTCCACCGCTATCAACCTGCCCCTTGCTAGACACGATCTCCCTTTCTTTCATCTTGTCATGCCCAACAGAGGGAGGAAGCTCTCAGGAATGGGCTGTTCCTTACCATCACGGCCAGAGTGGAGAAGATGCTCTCCCAGGTCACAGCCAAACACCCCTCCCTTCTCCTTCTCCAGCTCCATCTCCCGCTGCTTCGGTTCCTCTGGGCGGGCCTTCACGAAGGAACGAAGGAAGCTGAGGAGCTTGCCACGCTTCTTTGGCACTGCACAACACAAGGAAGAAACCAGTTCATTTCAGGTTGGGTTCAGTGGGACCAGGCCGAGCGTCACACATTCGACAGAGCACGTAAAAGCGGGAAGAACATTGCCAACAAGTACCTACAACAACAGATTTTCCCCGTCCCTGGAGGAATCCAAGGCCAGGTTGGATGGGGCCCTGGGCAGCCTGGTCTAGTCTGGCATTCGAAGTGGAGGTTGGCAGCCCTGCCTGAGGCACGGGGGTTGGAGCTTGATGATCCTTGAGGTCCCTTCCATCCCAAGCCATTCTACAAGGATCCTATCGTTTGCCCAAGCCCTCATTCTCACTGCCTACAAAACAGCAGCCCTATGCCCCGTGGGATGCAGGAAGGATCATCAACACAGACGAGAACGTGGGATGGATAAAGGAGGTATTCAACACAGAACACACCCAGAAAAAGACTCCATTTGATTTCCCCGCGCCATCACATGTAACATCCGTACCTGGCTTTGGCGCTGAATTGATGAGGGCCTCAGGAATTTTTCCGTTGATGAGCTCCACGCACTCACCAGGGAAAAATCCAACCTGGAACAAGATCAAGAAGAGAGATGGAATACTGAATGCAGCATTTCTCAGGCCTCAACTGTTCAACCAAGAAAGAATGGCCTGCAGAAAAGTAACCCTCATTCAACATTTGCAGCCAGAAGACCTACAAAAGCAACGGACGGAGCATAAGATGGCTGTTCTCCGTGCTTGTACAAAGGACAGAGATGCTCAACTCCTGACTGAGTATTGAGCACGAGAGGTTCTTGCTTCTAAGTCACATGAGGAGACAGTTTCCTACCCAAGCCCAGAGCCAAAGGGAAAGGCCTCTGACAGCGACACAGGGAAGCTGTTGACGTCCAGAAGCCACCCTGTGCAGGCCGAGCAGCTCTAAGCTGACGTTCCTGACTTGACTGCAATTGCGCCCACGAGTCTGAAGCTCGTGCCTACCTGAAAGCCATGCTTGCCTCTCCACCAGGGGCTCTGCTCCTTTGCTGGCATATCAAGAACGCACACCAGGTCTCCCACCTGCAAGAGATTGCAACATCAATCCCAGCTTCAGCACAGCTGGGAGGAAAGCACAGCTGAGATGACGCCATTCTTCTGCACTGCCAAAGAGCGCACAGCTTGAGAGCAATTGCACCGGGGCAGCTCTTCAGGCATTTCCTGTGGGAAAGCTGAACGTGGAGGTACAAGAGACACTGCCTTACACACCAGACAGAATACAGTGCAAGCATGCCAAATCAAAACGTCTTTTAGACATGGCTGAACTCCTCCCTGCATCCAACCCAGTGCAAGTCCTATCTGGACCTGCATCTTCTGGGCTTCGCCTCACAAGGCATTCTGAAGGTGTCTGAGAATATTCCTGATGCATTCACACGTTATACTCTTCTGTCCGTGACAACAAGGAACGCCTTCTTTATCTGCTTACCTCCAAGGAGAGCTCATCCGCTGCCTGGGCAATGTATCTCTTAATAACATGGCCAGCAGCAATAGCTGGAATATTAAGAGATGACTCCTCATCGACCAGCAGAGGCTTCCCCTGGTTCTCAGGCTGAAACAGAGAGCACAGGCCATGGTGAGGAGCTGAGGACAAACAAGGAGGATTTCAGGGTGCCATCTCGATGCCACTAGCAAGGCAATGAAGCTTTTAAGGCAGCTCTTCAGGGACACCGAGAGAGCCGGAAGGATGCTCTCTCTCTTGAAAAGCAGGAGAGCACACCGGTGGCTCATTCTGCTGGCTCAAGTCAGGGAACAGAGACCAAGCAGAGCTTCACACTGTACCTCCGTCAACGCCCGGTCAGGCCCACGGCTGATCTCGCTGCTCGCGATGCCCATCACAGCAGGCGCGACAAGCTGCAACAGAAAAGAAACACATTTCCTGTGTTCACACAGCATTGGATTGAGAGACTTCTTCAGAACTACTTCTAGAAACAACCACTGTGCAGTCTATTCAAACGGGACAGCCGTTGCAATACGCACCACTGGACCAAGTCGCTGTCCCTCTGCTAGCAGATGGGGACTCTGGCACAAAGCAGCAGATGCATTTGACCCGAGCACGCTGAGAGTGCAGTAGCAGGCCAGGGAGAGGTGTCACTGCTGGGGCTGGAGCTGCTCCCCAGCCCCCGGCTCCCAGCAGCAGCCTCACCACCAGCGCCGGCCGCAGCCTTGCCCACGCATTTCCTCTGCCTGCATGCTTGCTGTGCTCCCTACCGCTGTCGGCCACACTCACACAGCCAAAGCATGCACGCCTGTGCCCCTGGCTCACGTTGTGCAGCTCTGCACAGAGTGGGACTAGGGCTCTTTGCCTAAGGGATTACTTCCTTCACACTAGCTGCTCCCAGCACTACAGGCAGCATCCTTGTGAGGGCTGAGTTGGAGGGGAAGTGGAGAATACCCACACGGTTTTTCCAGTGCCACACCACAGCTGCACGAGGCTGTGTTACTACACACAGTGCGACTAAACGCGGGCTGCTGAACCATGTGGGGGGACAAAACGTGTCACGTACCTGGCAAGAGATCAGGACAAGGGAGAAGCAGATCCTTGAACCCGCAGCCGTTCCTTGTCACTTTGCTCTGATCTTCCACGAGCAAAAGCTGCACCAAGGGAGGAGGCGGAGGGTGGGCAGGGGACAGAGAAAGAGCAGGTCAGTGAGCCTCCACAATTTAGCAAAGAAGGCGAGGGAAAAACCGTGGGACAAATGCCACCTTGATGGATGGCTTTGGAAGTGATGGCCTGGGGGAAAACGGTTTCTGACAGTCCAGGCAAAGCAATATGATCCTAGGAGCTCTGCCAGCCAGAACTTCTCAAGCCCTCACTGCCCACCCGTCTATCCCACACCTTCTCAGCTTACCTACAAGGCGCTGCGCAAGACGGGATGAAGACAAAGGGACTCAATCAGTGCACAAGTGCAACAAGCCACGTACTCACGCCGAGCTCAAGCGCTCCAATGAAGGGAAGCAGCACGCGCTGCTCCTCCCCTCATTCTAGCCGCTTATGACATCACTAAGGGCCACCCGGCTGCTCTACCATGGACGGACAAGGTGGGGAGGCAAGACCACGTCACAAGACCACAGGATTCCAAAAGGGCACCCCAGCGTTCGAGAAATCAGTGCATGGTTGGAATTCCATCCCAGGGAAATCCTGGAGAAGCTGGCATGGGGTTGTCGGGACCAAAGTGCAGGACCCGGCGCTTGGTCCTATAGAGCCTCTTGCTGGGCCTATGGCAAATCCACACTAGGGTCCTTCTTTGCACCCAAGGGTGGCTTAGAGCAGCCATCTCTTGCACCTGGATGGAAATAAAGGAAGAGAAACACAGCACTACTACCAGACTGCTTTGCCAATTTCTTTCCCGAGCGCATTTTTGCCTTTTGGCTTCCATGACGACCTCATTCCCTCCTCCTTTTCTTTGGGGGGAAGCTGCCCCCAGTGCCTGAGCTTCACAAGACAGCATGAAACATGACACTAAGACAAACGCTTGCCCTGGGTGCAGGGTGGCTGTGCTTTGCCAGGCATATACAGGAGGGTAGGGCTAGGAAGCACCACGTGGCTGCCCCAGGCCAAGTCTGCATTCAGTCACTGTGGCCACAACTGGTGCCTCACCGCCAGAACGTATCCGAGGGTACAGATGGACGCAGGCACTCCTGCTTCTTCTGCAAAGCCCTCCTCTGCACAGCCTGTTAGCTGCTGCTCACTGCTACGCCAACCAGGCTCCCCTTCACAGCAGCCTTGGGATAAACCAAGGAAACCAACAGAATCTACTGCTGCTGAATCCACCAGCTCTTTCTTCTACCAACCATGGGGCAAATGCCGTGGGACAGAACACAAGGGGGGAAAGCACTTCTGTTCACACACCTACAAAGCAGGCAAAGCAGCGCCACGCCCAAGCTGAGCACCAAAACCTCCCCAGCACCCCTGGCCAATGCTGCCAGGGAAATGCGCCGTCTGCAGCTCCACGGGAGCCTGATGTGGCTCGCTGCGTGGACACTGGGGGGCTGTCTTAGTGGGATGCATTTTTCTTCAGGGGGTCTGCTATGATGCTATGATTGGCTTTGACAAGGAAAACCACGCTGGTAACACTCTGATGTTTACACCTTCTGATAAGCAGTGTTGTAGAGAGAGAGCACCAAGGCTGTTCTCAGGAAAGGGCACAAGAAGCTGGGAGGAAACAGAATTAGGACAGCTGACGTCAACTGGCCAAAAGGATACTGCATACCAGATGACATCAAGTGGAAAGAGGTTGCAACACGATGAGAGTTCATCTTGCTTTCTTCTTCTGCTTGGCCATTGCTTGGGAGGTGCTGAGCCACTGCTTCTACATCACTCGATAGATACATTCATATAGATTCATATAGAGGTAGACAGATATAGACAGACAGACAGACAGACAGACAGATAGATAGATCGATATTCATTACTTCTGTCCTGTTCTCTACCTTCGAAAAGAGATTTCTCTCAACACATGAGTTCTACCTTCCCTTTGCTCCCCCACAGTTCTCTCCCCCATCTCACTGGAAAGTGGGATGGGAGGGAAACATGAAGTGCGCTGGGGTCAGGGGGAAATTAAAATGATCTAAAGGTACACAAGCCCACTCTTTCATTTTCCAGAAGACAACCTATGCTGTCAATGAAACATGGCCCTCGCTAGGAACATTTGCAAGGATGCTTTCAGTGACTGAGGGCATCGCACGCCATGAACATCACCCTGCTGACACAAGGGCACTGCAAACACAGCAGCAACTCCTGGCACCGATACCTCCGGGTACAACAAGCACAGGGCATTGGGTTGCTTTGGATGCAGTTTGAGCGCTGAGGTCTTGCAGAGCGCATCATGTCCTGCACCGGGCAGCGCATCTCTCATCTCTCCAAACTTTGGAGCTTTGAAGCTGCACATTGTTTCTTGGGAATTTGTCACACACAACTCCAGAGCACTTCCAGCTCTTCCCTGGCAATTCACGGCTTGCACAGTGCCAAATGCAACCAAGAAAAAAAGGCAAGAAAGAAGCAAAGGCCATGGCTATGCACACAAGTGGCCAGGAAGGGTTCAGCTCCAGAAGGAAACCTGCACAAGTCAACTCAACAGATTCCAAGGAATGCATTGACATCTGACACAATTTGCAACGCCAGAAGCACTGCCACGCCAACAGCACCGTATTTGGAAAGCAGCACGTCCAAATCAGCCCCCTTGCCCTGCTCTACCCGCTCAGCCCAACACAGAAATCAAACACCAAACTCTCTTGCTTTGGCTCACGGCAGCCATCAAGCTCATGCTTTAGTGACACAGAGAACTCCATCTCCAGCTACTGTGTGTTTCGCTAACCACAAGCTCGGCTGGGAGCTGTCGCTCAGCCTGACACCACAGGCCGAAAAGAAACATACATAAGCAGATGCTCTTATCCACACGTGCAAATCTGGGGGCGAGGAATAAAAGGCTCCTTGGGCCATGGGCAAAGCAGGGAGCAGATGATAGGCAGGAAACAGGAAGGAGCTCAAGACCAGCTCTCCTACACCAAAGACAGGGAGAGCTGAGTCAGCACCACGGGAGGACTTACGACACAGCTTGAGAGCTTACAGAGACCTGAGATTTCCAAAGGAGGCCGCCAGGGTAACTCTCACCAGTCTTTTGCAGGGCTCTCACGGATGCTTGCGATGCTGACTTCCACTGCCTATGGCATTGGTAGAAAGCCCAGGTGACAAATGCTCACTCTGTCTGGGTAACGCTTCCATGCTTCCATGGTTATCACTGAAACAAAAGGAAAAAAAATAAAAAGCATGCAACCCTATGAAATTTGCCTCTCTACTGCTGCTGTCAGCGTGACATTCAAGTCTGTCTTCCACACAGCTCCATCTGAGTGCCAAAAAGAAACACGTACAGAGATGCTTAGAAGATTCTTTGTGCAGATACAAGTGCAGGGTGCATGCGTATTCTCTACAGCAAGAAACATTAATTTCTCAAGCAGTAGTATGAAAGGTCAATGAAAACGAAATAGATGATGAACCCCTTTCATAGAGGAAGTCCTTGCTAAGCCTCTCCCCATCAAAAAGGAAGCCTCTGGGCATTGTTAGCAGCAGTTCCCAGAACATCTTGCACCACAAAATGCAGCACGCTCCTTTTTTTCCACAGGCCCATCATTTCTCTCATCAGCATCAGATTCACTCCACTTCAAATACACGCATCAGAGCAGCCCTTCAGTTTGGCTGAGGTAGGAACCCACTGCTGGGACGTCCCCCACTCCCGTTCCCCACTATGTCCAGCACTGGGGGAAAGTGGGGAAAGGAAGAGCAACTGCCATCACCTACCCAGACATCCGCAGGGCCTTCCATACAGTCTCACATCACAGGGAGAAGCGGGAGAGCTCTCGTGGCACAAAGAGTGCACTTTGGCCACAAGAACCCCAGGCACCGCTACAGGCTTGGGGCAGAGTGGCTGGAAGACTGTGTAGAAGAAATGGACCTGGGGGCGTTGATTGACGCTAGACTGAACACTGCCAGCACTGTGCCCAGGCAGCCAAGAAGGCCAATGGCATCCGGGCTTGTATCAGAAATAGTGTGGCCAGCAGGAATAGGGAAGTAATTGTCCCCCTGTACTCAGCACTGGTGAGGCCGCACCTCGAGTACTGTGCCCAGTTTTTGGGCCCCTCACTCTAAGAAAGACATCGAGGCCCTGGAGCGTGTCCAGAGGAGGGAAACAAAGCTGGTGAGGGCTCTGGAGCACAGGCCTTATGAGGAGCGGCTGAAAGAGCTGGGATTGTTCAGTCTGGAGAAGAGGAGGCTCAGGAGAGACCTTATTGCTCTCCATAACTACCTGAAGGGAGGCTGTAGTGAGCTGGGGGCCAGCCTCTTCTCTCGGGTGACTAGTGATAGGACTAGAGGGAATGGCCTCAAGCTGCGCCAGGGAAGATTCAGGCTGGACGTTAGGAAATTCTACTTGTCTGAAAGGGTGGCCCGGCACTGGAATGGGCTGCCATTCCAGAGAGGTGGTGGAGTCATCGACCCTGGTGGTGTTCAACGAGCGTTTGGATGTTGTGTTGAGGGACATGGTTTAGGGGGAACCATTGGTGAAGGGCGAACGGTTGGACTGGATGATCCTGTGGGTCTTTTCCAACCTTAGCGATTCTAGGATTCTAGGAAAGCTCGGAGAAGGCTGGAGAAATCAAGGTTGCCTCTAAGGTGCTGCTTTCAAACAGCATGAGTTGTTGCGCATGAGACGGGAAAGACAAGGTTCAGGTTCCAAAGGCTTCCAATCCCCGTGGATCTGGCTGTTGGCAAAGACAACAGCTGCCTGCTTTCCAGCAGGGTGATGCTCACCCAGCAAAGCGCTCACCCAGCAGATGCCTTTCCTACAGTCACAGCATCAGCAAGGTAGGAAAAGACCTCTGAGATCATCCAGTCCAACCACCCACCTACCACCAATATTTCCTTCCCACTAAGCCACGTCCCTCAGTGCAACATCTAATGTCCCTTGAACACCCGCAGGGACAGTAACTCTATCACCTCACTGGGCAGCCCCCTCCAGCGGCTGACTACCCACTGGGAGAAGTTCTTCTTCACATCCAACCTCAATCTCCCCTCAGGTAACTTGAGGCCATTCCCTCTAGTCCTAGCACTAGTTCCATGCGAGAAGAGGAACACCCCCACCTCCACATAACCTCTCGTCCGTCACGTAACTGGACAGAGGGAGAAGGTCTTCCCTCAGCCTCCTCTTCTCCACACTAAGGAATCCCACTTCCCTCAGCCGCTCCCCACCAGACTTGAGCTCTAGACCCCTCACAGCTTCATTGCGCTGCTCTGGACACACTGCAGGCTTTCAGGGTCCCCCTTCTAGACAGGGGCCCAGAACTGAACACACTACTCAAGGAGAGGACTCACCAGTGCTGAGTGCAGTACAGTGGCGATGATCACTTCCCTGCTCCTGCTGCCTCCGGCCCTTTGCAGTGCACTTCCACTCTAAACCGTTCCTTCTGCGCTACTGCTCGGATCCTCCCTTAGGGCTGGAGCTCAAGAGGTCAACACAACACAAAGAACACAACGTGCAACTGGAAGGCATGTCTCAAAGCCTGAAAGAGTGAGAACGGGACCCTGCAGTTAGAGACTCTGAGAAGGGCCTCACAGGATGCGCTGGCAGTGAGAATAGCCTTCATGTGCAGAGATCTCGGAAACCCAAAATTCCACTGTTAACACTGGAAATCTCCGGAGAGGAGAGGAGGAGGTGAAACTGAAATGTCATGCTAGTTGTTTATGTTAGGAACAGAGATAGTAAGGCCATTGGGAAGAGCAACAGCTGTTCCTGTTGCGGTGCTAGAGTAGAGCCGTAGGACACAGAGGTCCCCTCAGAAAGTTGTAGGGGGGGGCCTGGAAGAGCCCATGGAGGGGGAGGCTTCCAGCCCTGCTGGACCCAAAGCACTGTGCCAACTGCAGGGAAATGAGACAGCGGTGCACAAATCCAACCGTCTCTGATTGCAAAAGCTGAAGAATGGCAACCTGGGAAGTTATTCCTAGCAAATCCACCGGTGAAATTGCAGCTAGGAGAGCAGGAGAAAGAGGTTTCGTTTCCGGTGGGCACGGGTGCCTCTTACTGCCCGGTGATGATTTTGCAACAGAAGTCGCAGCTACTGCCCAACAAGAAAAGGCTTCCCTTTTGGGATCAGTTCAAGAGAGGCTGAGAAAATAAGGAGGAATACATACATGCCTGTACATGCCAGGTTCTCCAAAACCTAGGAAGCCTGAAATAACTGCCTTGACAAGAGCCTGACAAAGCATCTGTCCGTATAATTACGCAGTTGGGATGCTACATGCTCATAGGACCACCTGAAGAGAGCAAGGATTGCTCACACACAAGGAAAAACAGCCTGATGTAAATCAACAAAGAGCGTGGCTACCATCCATTGTCAAGGACATCAGAAAGGGAACACTGTACCGGAAAGTGGAGAGAAGATGGTGGATCAGGGGGCAGAGCAGGTTGTTGAAGAGGGCTTTAATTCCAGACTGTAATCAGAGGTTACAAAGCACGATCCTAGTACCAGCAAAGGGCTACAAGTGGGCCTATTGGGAAAGGGAACCTTCCAGGGCAACAGTGACAAAGTGACTTCCTGAAACCCCCAAGAAAAGGGGGGGATCGCTGGATGTTGGCACTAACTGATACCTTTTGGGGATGGCCAGAGGTATTTCCCTGCAGGACTCCTAAGGCTCGGGAAGCAACAAAAATGCTGTTGCATGCTCTTAATTCCAAGGTTCGGGGTTCCTGGAGCAATCTCAGCAGATCGAGGCCCACATTTTTGCCAAGGTGGTCCAACAAAGAAGCACATGACTGGGAACTGATTGACTGGAGCACTGACGCTCCAGTGCACCATGTATTGCCAGGCGACCATGTTTATGTTCAGTCTCCCTCTGATGTACCTCTGGAACCAAAGTGGGAAGGACCCTACCAACTTCTCCTGACCACCCACACCACAGCCAAGGTAGAGGGGCTTACACCGTGGATACATCATACCTGCCAGAAGAAAGCACCAGGACCACAGTGGACAGCACAAGAGAAAGGACCACTGAAAATCAGGATTCGAAAGCACGGATAAGAGTTTGAGAATGGTCATTGCGACTGGGGTAGTAGTCACAGCTTGGCAAGAGAAGAGCTACTTCAGAAGAACTGAGAAAATGGTCCAGGCTCCCTAGAGGGGAGGGAAAGGTGCCTGTTTATGGGATAGTGGCACTACATTGGACCGTTCCACATTGGCTAGAGCACGGAAAGTGTAAGTTTGGGATAGAAGACAAGCCACAAAAGGGACCTACATTGCATTGACTAGTTACTAAGTCTACTAGGTCTATCTCTGCAGACAGAAAAACTGACGGTAAAGGAGGGGTGGGGGTTGGCTGACAGAACTGGACAGGCATAGGGTGTAGCTGGGGGTGGAACCAAAGTGTGGGGTGTGATCCTAGAATCGATAAGGAGTCACACTGGCTCTCAGAGAAGAACATACTCGGAATTGTAGGGATGGGAGCATCGTTCACTCTTCAGGAAAAGATGGCCAGGCCCTGTCAGTTACCTCATGGATACCACATGGTGGTTATGTGGGGACGCTCAGGCATGGAATGCAGTACCTTTACATTGGACAGGGACTTGCACTACAGGATACTTAATAGCCCAGACCACGGTGCATGAGGAGATCCCTTGGGGACTCCTGAGGACCCCTGGGATTCAAATGAAGCGTACAAACAACCCCCTAGCTATATAGAACAAGGGATACCACCGCTTTCCGAGAGCCCTTATCCCGGCTCTAGGAGTTGCCCAGCTAGAAAAAGCTAGAGTCAATATCTCTGCAACTCTGGAAATCATAGTGAATAACACAACGGATGCATTACGAGCAATCCAAGAAGAAGTATCCCTTCATCCAAAGCTGTGCTCCAGAATAGGATGGCACTAGACCGATTAACAGCCAAGGAAGGAGGGGTATGCACAGTAATAAGTCAGAGTCGCTGTGCTTACAGCAAGAAGGATTTAAGAATCGAGAGAGATTGATGGAAAGTTTGGGAACAGACGAAAGTCCTGCCTAGGACAAGTCAGGATGACCCCAGCTGGGAAGGAGATTTAAGGAACTTGCATACTAGCTGGCTACTGAATCTAGGATGGTTAAAGCAGCTCTTCCTAGTTTGCATCCTCTTGGTGCTGTTGGGAGGTTTTACCTGTGTCATGATGAGATGCTCTGCCTGCCTGTGCCGGAGTACTAGAAAGAAAAAGGAGATATGGAAGAGACATGCATTGAGGCCAAAGGTGGGAAGTAGGGCCTATTTGGGACATGTAGAACAGAATAAAAATGATCTAGCAGGTAGAAGCCCTGCTAGACTATAGAAAAGGGGGGAACTGAAGAGTGAGAACAGGAGCCTGCAGTTAGAGACAGAAGGGCCTCACAGCAAGAAAAGGGAAAATAGCTGCACAAAGTAGAAATAAGAGGCAAACAAAGGGAGTTTAGATAGAGAGTGTTAGAAAACAAGGGATTGCAAGCACTTTCACAGACACTAGGTCAGGAATAACAGGGAGGATGAAGGCCATCGAAATAAGGACTGGAGAGCAGCTCGAAAACACGGGGCAGGGAGCTGATTAGATGTCTACAGGGCAAGTTAGTGTGAATGGTAGGTGGAGCGATCCCCCTTGCACCAGGGAGTACGCGCGTCACCAAGAAACACATGCCTGCTCTATATCCTTACCAGCTATACGGTCTGATTGCCGCACGTCAAGCCCAGAAGAGACACCTCTCTCACCTTGGGCACAGCTCACCAACCAAGAGCCAGGCCTTGCCAACTTGGTTGATCTGCAAAGGCGGGAGGGGGCCGCACATCACACCAGAAGTATCCATTTCACTTGCAGCTCCATGGAGAGAACAACACCAACTAACAGGCCTGAATGAATTCGCTCACAAGATGAACAATGAGATTGTTCTTCATTAAAAAGCACACAGAGATTCCTAAACCAAAAAGAGAAGGGCAGCACGTCAGATCGGCCAAACAGATTCCTGTTCCTACGCCTCATCCTCTTACCCCAGCTTGCCTCGCCTCATCCCCTTCCCCTACTCCTCCGTGATGCCCACTGGCTTCAAGTCAGGTCGCAAACACATAGGACTCCTTCCACACGACTCCAGCACAAAGGATGTCACACTTGTTCCATACACTCAAACGGACCAAGCAGTGCTATCACACTCAACACACGCAGAAGCAGTCAAACCCTGAGCACGTACGTCCCCTCCTGCACTACTGGAGCCCACAGCTCACCTTCACACCTCCGGGGATTTCTGCTCTTTTACACTGACGCAGCCTCGCTACAGCTCCATGGCGGTCACACAAGGCCTGCAGGACCTCTTGCTCCGCAAACCCCGTCTGCAGGCATTGCTTCATGAGGTTCACCACCTGCCCTCCTGAGCAAAAACAAGCACTGAGAACGACAGCAAAGCACACTGGATTCCACCTGGCCTGGTCCCCAAGCCTCAGGCATACCCTGCTACGCAGACTCATCCCCAGAGCCTGGCTGGACAGCAGCACATGCATCATTCCTCAAACGCCCCAGCCAAGCAGCAGGGGATCAAAGTGTTGCGACAGCTGAAACAAAAATGCTCGGGGACATTCCTGCCAGCACTGAACGTGAACAGATCTACCACTGAGCAACAGGACGTGGGACAAACAGCAGAAAACAACCAACCTGCACAACTAACTCGTTTTCCGCTTGGTCCAGATGTCTGTATGCTCCTTCCCACGGCCCAGGCCAAGCTTGCTGAGCTGCTCCTCTTTTGTGCAGGATGACAACGGTGCCCATGGCATGTGGTAGCTATGCACAGCATGCCCTCTACTTGCTTTTCCTCTCTCCGTCTTCCATCACCAAACAGCACCTTCAATCTCTCCCGGCTAAAAAATCACTTGGGCAAAAAAAGAACTGGCAACCTTACTTTTAAAATTACTACTTGATGCTTTAAAGCGGAAGCTCACCTAGCAAGGACACCTACCTTAGACAAGCTCAACCTACACGGAAAAGTTATTCCTCTGCGTCTGCACACTTGGCACGCATTTTCAGCTGCAATAGTCTGCCCAGCTCTCAGCACAGCTTTACCATCCACAGAAAGCCAGTTCACCGCCGCCATCTTTTTCTCTCTTCTGAAACACTCTACTGCTGCAAGAAGCAACGATTACAGTCACACAATCACACAACTGTAGGGGCTGGAAGGGACCTCTAAAGATCACTGAGTCCAACCCCTCCCCCCGCAAAACAGGCTCCATACAGCAGGCTGTACTGTAGGCATCCAGCTGGGTTTGGAGTATCTCCAGAGAAGGACAATCCACAACCTCCCTGGGCAGCCTGACTACATACCCCCCCCGCCCAGAACCTCCCCACAGCCACCTATAGCCCCAAATCCTCCGATGGCTCACCACAGCCCCAGAACCCCCCTAGAGTACCCCTCAGCTCCTTATAGACCCATACGCCTTAACAGTCCCTGCACAGCCCCCGTCACACCCATATCCCCCTATAGAATCATAGAATCATAGAATCGCTAAGGTTGGAAAAGACCCACAGGATCATCCAGTCCAACCATCCGCCCTTCATCAATGGTTCTCGCTAAAACCATGTCCCTCAACACAACATCCAAACGCTCTTTAAACACTTCCAGGCTCGGTGACTCCACTACCTCTCTAGGCAGCCCATTTCAGTGCCTGACCACCCTTTCAGACAAGTAGTATTTCCTAACGTCCAGCCTGAACCTTCCCTGACGCAGCTTGAAGCCATTCCCTCTCGTTCTATCACTAGTCACCCGGGAGAAGAGGCTGACCCCCAGCTCACCACAACCTCCCTTCAGGTAGTTATAGAGAGCAATAAGGTCTCCCCTGAGCCTTCTCTTCTCTAGACTGAACAACCCCAGCTCCTTCAGCCGCTCCTCATAAGGCCTGTGCTCCAGAGCCCTCACCAGCTTTGGTGCCCTCCTCTGGACACACTCCAGGGCCTCGATGTCTTACATTGAGGGGCCCAAAACTGGACACAGTACTCGAGGTGCGGCCTCACCAGTGCTGAGTACAGGGGAATAATTACTTCCCTGTTCCTGCTGGCCACACTATTTCTGATACAAGCCAGGATGCCATTGGCCTTTTTGGCCACCTGGGCACACTGCTGGCTCATGTTCAGTCTAGCATCAATCAACACCCCCAGGTCCATTTCCTCTACACAGTCTTCCAGCCACTCTGCCCCAAGCCTGTAGCGTTGCCTGGGGTTATTGTGGCCAAAGTGCAGGACCCGGCATTTGGTCTTGTTGAATCCCATCCCATTGGCTTCAGCCCAGCTATCCAACCTATCCAGATCCCTCTGTAAGGCCTCGCTACCCTCAGGCAGATCAACACTTCCAGCTAGCTTGGTGTCATCTGCAAACTTACTGAGGGTGCACTCAATGCCCTCATCCAGGTCATCAATAAAGATATTAAAGAGGACAGGCCCCAGCACCGACCCCTGGGGAACAGCACTCGTGACCGGTCGCCAGCTGGATTTAACTCCATTCACTACCACTCTCTGGGCCCGGCCCTCCAGCCAGTTCCTTACCCAGCAAAGAATGTATCTGTCCAAGCCACGATCTGCCAGCTTCTGGAGGAGAATACTGTGCGAGGACAGTGTCAAAGGCTTTGCTGAAGTCTAGGTAGACCACATCAACAGCCTTTCCCTCATCCACCAGACGGGTCACTGGATCATAGAAGGAGATCAGGTTGGTCAAGCAGGACCTGCCCTTCGTGAACCCATGCTGGCTAGGCCTGATCCCCCGGTTGACCTGCATGTGCCACGTGATCTCCCTCAAGACAATCTGCTCCATAATCTTCCCCGGCACCGAGGTCAGGCTAACAGGCCTGTAGTTCCCCGGATCCTCCCTGCAGCCCTTCTTGTAGATGGGAGTCACATTGGCAAGCCTCCAGTCTTCTGGGATCTCACCCGTCAACAAGGAGCACTGATAGATGATGGAAAGCGGCTCGGCTATCACCTCCGCCCGTTCCCTCAGCACTCTCGGGTGAATCTCATCCGGTCCCATGGACTTGTGGCAGTCCAGTTGGAGTAGCAGGTCTCTAACTGTTACCTCCTGAATCGTGGGGGGTTTAGTCTGCTCCCCAGCCAAGGCTGCCAGGTCAGGGAGTAGAGAAACCTGAGGATAACCGCTCTGTCTTTTAAAGACAGATGTAAAGAAGGCATTCAGAACATCTGCCTTTTCCTCATCCTCAGTTGGTTACATTGCCAGCCTCATCCAGTAGAGAATGGAGATTCTCCCTGGTCCTCCTCTGCTGTTGATATACTTGTAAAAGAGTTTCTTGTTTCCCTTTTACCCCAGCAGCCAGCTTGAGTTCAAGCTGGGCTTTAGCCTTTCTGATTTTCTCCCGCACATCTTAACAACTTCTTTGTATTCTTTCTGGGTTGCCCGTCCCTTCTTCCACAGGAGGTAGATTCTCTTTTTCTCCTGGAGCCTACAAGAAGAGTTCCCTATTCATCCACGCCGGTCTTCTTCCGCACCGGCTCATTTTGCGGCTTAGGGGGACAGGCCTGCTCCTGCGCCTTTAAGACTTCCTTCTTAAAGAGCAACCAGCCATCTTGTACCCCTTTGCTTTCTAATACCGAACCCCAGGGGACTCTCCCTACTAGTCTCCTGAACAATTCAAAGTCTGCCCTCCGGAAGTCCAAGGCAGCAGTTTTGCTGTCCCCCCTCCTGCCTCCACCAAGAATCGAGAACTCTACCATGTCGTGGTCACTCTGACCAAGACAGCCCCCAACCTCTACATCTCCCACCAGACCTTCTCTGTTTGTGAACAGCAGGTCTAACAGGGCCAGCTCCTCTCGTAGGTTCTCTTACCAGCTGCATCAAGAAGCCTCCCCGCAGCTCCCAGTAGCCACAGGCCACCTTAGCCCGGTTCTGGGGAGCTGCAGGGGATCTGCGGGCCACCGAGAGCAGCGCTGGAGGGGTTGGGGGTGGGAGGGGGCATGGTTCAGATGCTGGCAGCAGCACTGTGGTGCTGGGGGACCCGAGGCCTCCATCCGTCCCAATCCCACCACCCATCCCCCAGCCACATCCCACAGCCCCTCATCCCAATCCCACAGCGCAACCCCACGGGGATTCCACGGGGGAGGGGAGGGCAGTGTGCTTGGGGGGGCCGCGCAGGGCCCCTCTCCCTCTCCCGCTCCCGTTCTCCCGCACACCTCCGGCGGAGCTGTCCTCAGCACTCGCTCCCGTTGTGCCGCGGCTTCCGGTCGGTGCTGCCCGGGACAGCTCCGGCTGACGCCGCGCTCTCCTGCGGGGCGGCCCGGGCCGCCGGAGCGGCGCTTCGCTGACGAGAGCCGCGCCTGACACTGCCGGCTCCCAACGGCCGCTCCCGCGCACGGCGGCTCAGCCAATGGGAGCCGGCGGAGCTGCCGCTGAGCAATGAGACGCCGGGGGAGGGACAGAGCTGTTGCTGACCAATGAGACGCCGGGGATGGACGGAGATGCCTCTGACCAATGAGACGCCGGGGGAGGGGACAGAGATTGCCGCTGACCAATGAGACACCGGGGGAGGGACAGAGCTGCCGCTGACCAATGAGAGCCCGGGGGAGGGACGGGCAGATTGCTGCTCACGGGGAGATCCTCCTGCCGCTGCTGGATGCTGATGCTGACAGGGCTGCAGATGCTCTGCAGGGCCAGCTCGTAGCTGGGAGCCACGAATGGACACGGCAGGGAGAGACGAGAGAGCTGGCGGGGACCAGCCGAGGCATCCAAGAGCATCCAAAAGCCCTCACTCAAAAGCATCACAAAGCCACAGCAGCAAGCTGGCCATGATCATGAGCAGCATCCCGGATGCTGGAGATTCTTTGCTACCATACACTACGGGAGCACAGCTCTCGCTGCAGGCATCCCACAGCCAGACAAAATGGGAACAAACCCGCAGCTCTGCTGCACGCACAGCCCACAGCCATAGCCTTGCAACATGAGCTGCCTTGCTGTTGCTTGCATCCATCCCAATCCCTGGGAATGAAGACTCAGAAGGCAGTCAAGGCGTTGATCCAGCACCAGCGTGCTTTTATTCATTCACAGCCAGGAGGGCCTTTTGGTGAGAGGTCCGGTGTACACAGGGGACTCATCCTCTCTGGTGAAGGAGAGAGGCGCTCAGAGCTCGTGCTGCTGCCCGGTGCCTGGGACTGGAGCTCTGATTCTACGGCCCCCTCCACCAGGCTCGGCTCCTCCTGGCTGACGCTGACCTGCTCCTGCATGGAGCTGCTGCTGTCGGGGCACTTCGGGCTGTGCTTTGGCTGGGCTGCACTGCAATGATGCCCCATCACAGTTCCAGCTCGGTTTCCGTTGTTTCTGGGCAGGCTCAGGTCAGCGTCTTCTGCACAGCCAGGAGAGATGAGGGCTTCCACCTGGATGAGCACCTTCATTCCCTCACTGATGTTATATGGAAGGCTGTCATCTGAGCTGCAGCGATTTTGTGCTCCCAAGCAGCTCTCCATACATGGATGCACACAGTGAACCATCGCTATACACTCTGGCTCTTCTGCGTGGACGAGGGCTCGGTTCACCTAGGAAGGAGTAGATACACAGGCAAACAGTTAGTGGCAAACTTGCACAAGCTGAATGATGAGAGTGGTTCTTGAGATTGCTTATGCAGTGGCAGCAGGACAAAGCCAATAGGATAATAGCAACAGTAGGAGCACTGTCTCGAAAGGAACTGTTGCGCTTTTGTTGTTTGTCTTTCTCTTTTAAATGTGTGGCCTGCTGATACAGAGGCAACACGGAGCCACAAAGGTACTCTTCCTTCCATCCTAAGTGTCAGAAGGAAATCATTCTGAGACATACTGCAGTGGTGCCCATCCTCCGTCTCTTTCCAAAAACTACTCGGGGAAAGGCATGACAGGGTGTGCTCCGGCAGGTCCACATCTTGACTTCACCAGAGACACCAGATTTGGGAAAGAAAGACAGGGCTGAACCAAAGATGGTAGGCACGGGCTTGAATGCTAGGAAAAACAAGCTCACTGCAAGCATGAATTCGATGGCGCTGACAAGCAGGGTTTTGACAGCTGGATGTGCACCCTTACCTGCCAGGACCACCACCTCTGTTTCCGAGGGCTCCCTGGCATCGCGCTGCAGTTGGCGTTTGGCCACAGATGGATGGTTTTCTGGGCTTGAAACAGGAACACCAACTGCATGCTGGGGATTCCCTCACCCTGCTGGGTGGACTTGGTCTGGAGGGAGAAAAGAGGGAGCGGTGTGAGTCGTGCATGGTGCAGGGTGAGGGAAGAGCTGCCCTGAGCACTTGCCAACACTTGATTGTTCCTAGCACTGCCTGCTTCCTGCTGAAACACAACTTAGAAGCTCGCTCTGATTCACACGGTTGAGGACGGTTCCATTTCTAGAACTCAGCCCTGGAGTCTTGCTGGCTACATTTCCCCTCAGCCATGTCAACCCAGATGCAGAGCATGCCTGTTAGTTGAACCTCAGAGTCCAAAGGGAGGGGACATGCAGTACACCACCACAACGCACCATTGGCGTCACGTACTTTCTGCAAGTTTTGGCACTAGCAATAGTGGAGAAAAACCCACAAAAAGCCCACCCAACCCAAGTCTGATAGGAAGCTGCTGGAAAAGAAAGTCCTCTTTACCTTTCAGACGGAAAGTCAATGACTGTGTGGAATTTCCCCTGTGCAGCTGCGGGGCCTTCTTCCACTTCCATGTCCATGATGTGTGTCAGTGCGGGGAGAGGTGCTGTGGCCTCCCCTCTGTGCCTGTGCCTCCTCCAAAGTAAGCAGCTTGGAGGCAGGAGAAGACACCCGCACAGACTCGGCCCTGATGGAGAACTGCGCCCTGGAAGGGAAGACCACAGCTAAGAGGGGGATCAGAAAGCAGCGGCACAGCCATCACAGTTCTGGGGGAGGTGCCGCACATCTCTCAGCATTGCATTTCTGGTCAAGTGAAAGAAGAGGAGGTCAGAACCCTTTCATCAAGGTTCACCTGCACACAAAACATTACCATGACAGGGACGGTTTTCTCATGCTCAACTTTGGGCTTGGACATTCTCCGCATCCAGCCACAGAGGATGCCATATTCTCATTTAAGCCCACAAGTCTTCTGGCCCCTCGATAGCAAAAGCGTAGCTCAACAATCCTGGAGAAGGCCTGCATTTGATCAAGGTGTCTCATCAAGACAAAGCTCATGCAGGAAGACGCTCACCTGCTCCATCTCCGATGCCTGATGTGGAGCTGGAGCAGAAGAGGACGTCGGTGTGGTTGATGAGGAATTCCACCACGTCCGACTGCCTCTGCAGTTCCTCGCAGGCAGCTCTTCCGCTGGCGCAGGCAGCCTCGTTCTGCTGGGATCTGTAGAAAAGGCAGATTGGAGAAGTCATTGACCCGAGTTCGTTTCCCCACGTTTTGGCATTTGGGCAGCCAAAGGCTGTCCAGTTGGGCTGTGGAGACTTCCGCAGTGGGCAAGCACTGATGCCACTGAAGACATTCTCCCCGGTGATCAAGGACACACCAGCCCCATCTGACAAACCAAGAGAGCACAAATTGTCGTCCTCTCCAAAGTGTGCCCGTGGGGAGAACAGATCTAAGCCTTGTGCTGAGACGGAAAAAGAAGTTTACCTGAAGAGGTTGGGAGCCCACACAATTGCTAAGTTCTTAGCAGGCATGTTTGTGATGGAGCAGCTCCCAGCCAGACAAGCCAAGTGTCTCAGCAGGTATTCCAGCGTCCTGGAAAGCAAGAGCCAAACCTTCAGCACCACTGAGCACACCGGGCTCACATTCAGCAAACAAACCTCACTTCATGCCACTGCTTGTTCTTGCTTCGGAATAGCAAGTAGATCAAGCTTTCCCAAGTGCCACGCTGCAGCACCATGCCCCAGCACAGCACAGCTGCAGCCATCAGCTGCACCAGCCATGCCCCCGTGCCAGGAGCTGACCCAATCCATTAAGCGCACGCAGCCATCGAGCACTTCAACTTCAACACACACAGCCATCACGCTGCGAGCATGAGACAAAGCCTAGCCTGCAATCGCATCATCGCCCTCCGATCTCAGCCCTGCTGCATTTCACCAGACTGAGGGCAGCAGTTTTCTGACCTGTAGTGAGGCGCGGGCAGCTGCTGGATGACCTCCTGCACTCGGAGCAACCGCTCCTCATCTGTACCGGCACAAACAGCGTCCTGGAAGAAAGCAGAAAGGGAATGAGACACACATCATGTGAGTCAAGCGCATGGGGCTAACAGAAAAGGGCCTCAGAGCTGCAGAGGGCACTGCTGCTCCCATCTCCCACATTTCCAATGGCAGGATGCACACACCAGGTGTTACGGTGCACGCGGTGTGCAGGAAGCATGAGCTGCTTGTTGTACACAGACACCCAATGGATGTCCATCAAAACCCCAACTTCAACAGAAAAAAGACCAAAAAAAGGTGCGCAGGCGTGTGTGTGGATGGGACAGGGAAGAGGGACATGGAGCCATTGCCTTGTGCTTACCGAGAACTTGCCATGCAGCTGCTCGCTCAGCAGAGGGCTCGGCAGCTCCCTGAAGTACATCTTGCACAGGGAGCTCACGCTGTGAATGTCCCGGACGGTGAGCTCCGGAATCTGCTCCGACTCAAAGTCATGGCTGGAGAGAAGGACACAAAAACAGAGGGCTTGGAGAAAGAGGAAAACAACTCCAAAGCAAGACAACATACAGTCCAGAAGCACTCTTACCGCAGCTTCTGGATCTTGGACGCCACGCCGGACAGGCGGTAGATCCCCTGCACCACGCCGTGCTGCTCAATGAACTCAGCGCAGCTCTGCACAACCTGGGGGACTACAGAACAAGGGCCAGCGCTTAGCTGAGCTCCTGATTCAAGTCCTGCTTCAGCCGCTGCCCCTGTCACATCCCATCCACTAAGCCCAGCCGGGCTACTGCTTGCCTCCTCCTTAGAGGAGAAAGAAGGCTGTCGCAGACGGCGCAGACAGGCAGGAGCCAGGGACACGGACGTGTTCTTGGCTTTCAAGAAATGCCAGGACCTGCCAAGCAGCCTGCAGAAAGTAATTCTGGGGAAGCCAGAGACACTGCCACAAGTCCCATCACAGCTCCCACCGCAATGGAGGCGTGAGACCTCATGTCCAGAAGAGCTAGGAAACTGACGCACTACACTCTCTTGGGCCAAAAGGCTTCCTTGGTTTTCAGGCTAGCGTGGGATTGGCTTACACCTTTGGCTTTAAGCAAATACAAGTGTGCGGCCTCCTATGAGCATTAGCCTCAGCTTCCCTTTCAGCCATCAACTCCCATTTCACGTTTCTCCACCGCTATCAACCTGCCCCTTGCTAGACATGATCTCCCTTTTTTCATCTTTACATGCCCAACAGAGAGGAAGCTCTCAGGAACGGGCTGTTCCTTACCATCACGGCCAGAGTGGAGAAGATGCTCTCCCAGGTCACAGCCAAACACCCCTCCCTTCTCCTTCTCCAGCTCCATCTCCTGCTGCTTCGGTTCCTTTGGGCGGGCCTTCACGAAGGAACGAAGGAAGCTGAGGAGCTTGCCACGCTTCTTTGGCACTGCACAACAAAAGGAAGAAACCAGTTCATTTCAGGTGGGCTCAGTGGCATCAGGCTGAGCGGAAACACACTCTACAGAGAACATCAAAGCGGCAAGAACATTGCCAACACTGCATTCTACAAGGATTCGAGCATTTGCCCAAGCCCTCATTCTCACTGCCTACAGAACAGCAGCCCTACGCCCCGTGGGATGCAGGAAGGATCATCAACACAGAGGAGAACGTGGGATGGATCAAGGAGGTATTCAACACAGAACACACCAGAAGAAGACTCCATTTGACTTCCCCGCGCCACCACATGTAACATCCGTACCTGGCTTTGGCGCTGAGTTCAGGAGGGCCTCAGGAATTTTTCCACTAATGAGCTCCACGCACTCACCAGGAAAGAACCCAACCTGTAAGAAGAAAAGAAAGAGTGATGGAATACTGGATGCAGCGTTTCTCAGGCCTCGACTGTTGCACCAACGAAGAATGGCCTGCACAAAAGTAATCCTCGCCCAACATTTGCAGCCAAAAGACCTACAAAAACCAATACTTGGTTGGCAGAAGATGGCTCTGTCCTCCGTGCTTGTACAAAGGACAGAGGTGGTCAACTTCTGACTGCGTATTGAGCACGAGAGGCTCTTGCTTCTAAGTCACATGAGGAGACAGTTTCCTACCCAAGCCCAGAGCCAAAGGGAAAGTCCTCTGACAGCGACACAGGGAAACTGTTGACGTCCAGAAGCCACACTGTGCAGGCCAAGCAGCTCTGAGCTGATGTTCCTGACTTGACTGCAATTGCGCCCACGAGTCTGAAGCTCGTGCCTACCTGAAAGCCACGCTTGCCTCTCCACCAGGGGCTCTGCTCCTTTGCTGGCATAGCAAGAACGCACACCAGGTCTCCCACCTGCAAGAGATTGCAACATCAATCCCAGCTTCAGCACAGCTGGGAGGAAAGCACAGCTGAAATGGCACCCTTCTTCTGCACTGCCAAAGAGCGCACAGCTTGAGAGCAATTGCACTGGGGCAGCTCTTCAGGCATTTCCTGTGGGAAAGCTGGGCTTGGAGGTACAAGAGCCACTGCCTTACACACCACACAGAATACAGTGCAAGCATGCCAAATGAAACCATCTTTTAGACATGGCTGAACTCCTCCCTGCATCCAACCCAGTGCAAGTCCTATCTGGACCTGCATCTTCTGGGCTTCACCTCACAAGGCATTCTGAAGGTGTCTGAGAATATTCCTGATGCATTCACACGTTATACTCTTCTGTCCGTGACAACAAGGAACGCCTTCTTTATCTGCTTACCTCCAAGGAGAGCTCATCCGCTGCCTGGGCAATGTATCTCTTAATAACATGGCCAGCAGCAATAGCTGGAATATTAAGAGATGGCTCCTCCTGGACCAGCAAGGGCTTCCCCTGGTTCTCAGACTGAAACAGAGAGCACAGGCCATGGTGAGGAGCTGAGGACAAACAAGGAGGATTTCAGGGTGCCATCTCGATGCCACTAGCAAGGCAATGAAGCTTTTAAGGCAGCTCTTCAGTGACACCGAGAGAGCCGGAAGGATGCTCTCTCTCTTGAAAAGCAGGAGAGCACACCGGTGGCTCATTCTGCTGGCCCAAGTCAGGGAACAGAGACCAAGCAGAGCTTCACACTGTACCTCCGTCAACGCAACCCGGTCAGGCCTACGGCTGATCTCGCTGCTCGCGATGCCCATCACAGCAGGCGCGACAAGCTGCAACAGAAAAGAAAACACATTCCTGTGCTCACACAGCACTGGATCGAGAGACTTCTTCAGAACTACTTCTAGAAACAACCACTCTGCAGTCTATTCAAACGGGACAGCCGTTGCAATACACAGCATTGGACCAAGTCGCTGTCCCTCTGCTAGCAGATGGGGACTCTGGCACAAAGCAGCAGATGCATTTGCCCGCAGCACGCTGAGAGCGCAGTAGCAGGCCAGAGAGAGGTGTCACTGCTGGGGCTGGAGATGCTCCCCAGCCCCGGCTCCCAGCAGCAGCCTCACCACCAGCGCCGGCCGCAGCCTTGCCCACGCATTTCCTCTGCCTGCATGCCTGCTGTGCTCCCTACAGCTGTCGGGCACACTCACACAGCCAAAGCATGCTCGCTTCTGCCCCTGGCTCATGTTGTGCAGCTCTGCACAAACTGCGGCTAGGGCTCTTTGCCTAAGGGATTGCCTTCCTTCACAGTAGCTGCTCCCAGCACTACAGGAAGCATCCTGCTGAGGGTTGAGCTGGAGAGGAAGTGGAAAAAACCCACACGTGACCAGAGCTGCATTTCAGCTGGACGAGGCTGTGTTACTACACACAGTGTGACTAAACACAGGCTGCTGAACCGTGTGGCAATACAAAACATGGCACGTACCTGGCAAGAGATCAGAACAAGGGAGAAGAAGATCCTCGAACCCGCAGCCGTTCCTTGTCACTTTGCTCTGATCTTCCGCGAGCAAAAGCTGCACCAAGGGAGCAGGCGGAGGGTGGGCAGGGGACAGAGAAAGAGCAGGTCAGTGAGCCTCCAGAATTTAGCAAGGAAGGCGAGGGAAAAACCGTGGGACAAATGCCATCTTGATGGATGGCTTTGGAAGTGATGGCCTGGGGGAAAATGGCGTATGACGGTCCAGCCTAAGCAATATGATCCTAGGAGCTCTGCCAGCCAGCACTTCTCAAGCCCTCACTGCCCACCCGTCTATCCCGCACCGTCTCAGCTTACCTACAAGGCGCTGCGCAAGACGGGCTGAAGACGAACCGACTCAATAGATGCACAAGTGCAACAAGCCAAGTACACACGCCGAGCTCAAGCGCTCCAATGAAGGGAAGCAGCACGCGCTGCTCCTCCCCTCATTCTAGCCGCTTATGACATCACTAAGGGCCACCCGGCTGCTCCACCATGGACGGACAAGGTGGGGAGGCAAGACCACGTCACAAGACCACAGGATTCCAAAAGGGCACCCCAGCGTTCGAGAAATCAGTGCGTGGTTGGAATTCTATCCCAGCCAAATCCTGGAGAAGCTGGCATGGGGTTGGCGGGACCAAAGTGCAGGACCCAGCGCTTGGTCCTGTTGAGCTCTTGCTGGGCCTATGGCAAATCCACACTAGGGTCCTTCTTTGCACCCAAGGGCGGCTTAGAGCAGCCATCTCTTGCACCTGGATGGAAATAAAGGAAGAGAAACACAGCACTACTACCAGACTGCTTTGCCAATTTCTTTCCCGAGCGCATTTTTGCCTTTTGGCTTCCACGATGACCTCATTTCCTACCTTTTCTTGGGGGGAAGCTGCCCCCATGCCTGAGCTTCACATGAAACATGACACTAAGACAAACGCTTGCCCTGGGTGCAGGGTGGCTGTGCTTTGCCAGGTATACTAGCGGGCTAGGGCCAAGTGGTCACGTGGCAGTCCAGGCCCAGTCTGCATTCACTCACTGTGGCCACAGCTGCTGCCTCACCGCCAGAACGTATCTGAGGATACAGATGGACGCAGGCACTCCTGCTTCTTCTGCAAAGCCCTCCTCTGCACAGCCCGTTAGCTGCTGCTCGCTTCTACGCCAACCGGGGTCCCCTTTACAGCAGCCCTGGGATAAACACGCCTGTACTCTTCCGTGCAGCAGCGAGCTCCAGGGATGAAGCAGCAGACAGGAAACCAACAGAATCTACTGCTGCTGAATCCACCGGCTCCTTCTGCCCACCAAGAGTAATACCGAGGGACAGAACACAAGTGGATAAGCGCATCTCGCACACGGACAAAGGAATCAAAACAGCTCCTTCGAGAAGAGCTCGTTGGGTAAACCCAGCCTCAGAGACACAGACGCATCTGGTTCCAGTAAATATGATGGCACCTTGTTGATGAAACGCTGTTCTGTTGCGGAGAGCACAAAGCATACTGTGTTGACACGCACAGCATCGTGATGCCCAAGCTGAGCACGCAAACCTCCCCAGCACCCCTGGCCAATGCTGTCAGGGAAATGCACGACCTGCAGCCCCACACGGCTCGCTGCACGGACACTGGGGGGCTGTCTTAGTCTCAGGTGGGATCCATTTTTCTTCAGTGTCTGCTATGATGCTACAACAGTGAGAACACTCTGATGTTTATAGTTTCTGAGAAGCAGACCTGGACAGAGCCAAGGCCGTTCTCAGCAAAGCTCTCAAGAAGGAGCTGGGAGGAAACCAAATGAGGACAGCTGACGTCATCGGGCCAAAGGGATATTCCATACCATATGACATCAAGTGGAAGGCATTTTAACGGGGGGGGAGCTCATCTCACTCTCTTCCTCTGCTTGCCCATTGCTTGGGAGGTGCTGAGCCACTGCTTCTACATCACTTGTTACATACATTCATATATGAGTGTGTGTGTGTGTGCATCCATTACTTCTGTCCTTTTCTCTACCTCTGGAAAGAGATTTCTCTCAACACATGAGTTCCACCTTCTTTTTTTTCCCCATAATTCTCTCCCCCATCCCACCGGGAAGGGGGCAGTAAGCAAAGGACTGTGTGGTGCTGAGCCACCCACCGCTTAAACCACAACAGGGCCGTGGGGCAATGGCAGCAGACATGACGTGCACTATGGTCAGCAGGAAGTGAAAACCATCTGGAGGTACGCAAGCCCACTCTTTCATTTTCCAGAAAACAACCTATGGTGTCAATGAAACATGCCCCTCACTAGGAACATCTGCAAGGATGCTTGGAATGACTGAGGGCATTGGACCCCATGAACGTCACCCTGCTGACACAAGGGCACTGAAAACACAGCAGCAACTCCTGGCACCGATACCTCCGGGAACAACAAGCATGGGCATTGGGTTGCTTTGGATGCAGTTTGAGCGCAGATCTGAGGTCTTCATGGAAAGCGCCTTGCAGAGCGCATCATGTCCTGCACCAGGCAGCGCATCCCTCACCTCTCCAAACTTTGGGGCTTTGAAGCTGCACGTTGTTTCTTGGGAGTTTGTCCTCCACAACTCCAGAGCACTTCCAGCTCTTCCCTGGCAATTCACGGCTTGCACAGTGCCAAACGCAACCAAGAAAAAAAAGGCCAGAAAGAAGCAAAGGCCATGGCTATGCACACAAGCGGCCAGGAAGGGTTCAGCTCCACAATGAAACCTGCACAAGTCAACTCAACAGATTCCAAGGAATTCATTGACATCTGACACAATTTGCAATGCCAGAAGCACTGCCATGCAAACAGCACCGTATTGGGAAAGCAGCACGTCCAAATCAGCCCCTTGCCCTGCTCTACCCGCACAGCGGTGTGTCAAACACACAAACTCTCTTGCTTTGGCTCACGGCAGCCATCAAGCTCATGCTTTAGTGACACAGAGAACTCCATCTCCAGCTACTCCGTGTCTCGCTAACCACAAGCTCGGCTGGGAGCTGTCGCTCAGCCTGACACCACAAGCAGAAAAGAAACGTACATAAGCAGATGCTCTTATCCACACGTGCAAATCTGGGGGCGAGTAGTAAACGGCTCACTGGGCCACGGGCAAAGCAGGGACCAGATAGGCAGGAAACAGGAAGGAGCTGAAGACCAGCTCTCCTACACCAAAGACAGGGAGAGCTGAGTCAGCACCACGGGAGGACTTACGACACAGCTTAACAGCTTGCAGAGACCTGAGGTTGCCAAAAGAGGCTGCCAGGGTAACTCCACCAGTCTTTTGCAGGGCTGTTACAGATGCTTCAAATGCTGACTTCCACTGCCCTGTGTCATTGGTAGAAAGCCCATGTGAGAAATGCTCAATTGGCTGGGTAATGCTTCTATGCTTCCATGGTTAGGACTGAAACAAAAGGAAAAAAAAAACCATGAAACCCTATGACATTTGCCTCTCTATTGCTGCTGTCAGCGTGACATCTAAGATGAGCATTACGCGTCCCTGCACCTGACTGAAGATTCATCCAAGTCTGTGTTCCACACGCTCCATCCCAGTGCCAGAAAGAAACCCGTACAGAGATGTTTAGATGATTCTTTGTGCAGATACAAGTGCAGGTGCATGTGCATTCTCTACAGCAAGAAATAGCAATTTCTCAAGCAGTACGACGGACGGTCAGTGGAAAAAAAATAAAGGATGAACTCTTTCCAATATAAAAAATCCTTGCTAAACCTCTCCCCAGCAAAAGGAAGTCTGCTGGGCATTGTTAGCAGCAGTTCCCAGAACATCTTGCACCACAAAATGCAGCACGCTCCTTTTTTCACAGGCCCCTCGTTTCTCTAAGCAGCGTCAAATACCCTCCACTTCAAATACACCCATCAGATAATGAACAGAGCTCAGAAGGGGTTAGGAGTAGAGCGACACACAGCTCCGCTTCGCGCTGAGGGCAGTTTTGGCCCCCGAGCTTGCCGTAGCCACCCTGCGCTCTGGGGCCGGCGGACCGGAAGTACTCGTAGTCACTATGGCGGCCGCCTGCGGGGGGTTTGAGCTGCGAGGCTGTGGGAACGGTGCCTTTTGAGAACGGTGTTTTTCTGAGCGTTTTATCTTCAGCGGGTGGTTTTCTTCCTCGATGTGTCGAATGAACGGCGATGGAGAGCCCACAGGATCCATCCGCCCCCGAAGCCCGTCATTATTGACAGCAGAAGCAGAGAGAGGAGAGGAGGTAGAAGGGGTAGGCCGCGGTGGGGGCCGCCCTCAGATTCCTCAGGGCTCTGAGGCATTGGTACTCGAAAAGTGCGTGTCGGAAGGCGACAGAGACACGGGCCCTGCCTCTGCCTTTGCCTCACATCTCGAGTCAGCTGGGAGCTGAGTGCAGGTATTTCTGTTTGTGAAATGGAATTCCTCTTGTGCTAAGCATTTTTCATGTCTCCGAAAACCACCTGCATTGCTTTAAGTGGCACAGTGTTTAAAGTGGCGGTGCTGCCTCTGAGAGGAGAGTGACGATGTGATACTGTGCACACTGGGGTATTGGTCAACAGTTGGCTGCCACGTACCCAGCAGTGTGCCAGGTGGCCAAGAATGCCAGCAGCCTCTGGCCTGTGTCAGAATAGTGCAGTCAGAAGGACTGGTGAAGCGATCTGCCGGCTGTTCTCAGCACTGGTGGAACTGCACGTCCAGTACTGTGCTCAGTTTTGGGCCCCTCACTACAAGAAAGGCACTGGGGCTCTGGATCGCGTCCAGAGAAGGGCAACAGAGTGGTGAGGGATCTGGGGCACAATATCATGGGAGTCTGAAGGAGCAGGATTGTTCAGTCTGGAGGAGATTCAAAGGAAACTTCATTTCTCGCACCATACCTGAAGGAGGTTGTGGCTGGGTGGGAGTCAGCTCTCCTCCCAAGGAGCAGCAGGAGGACAAGAGGTGATGGCCTTCAGTTGTGCCAGGGGAGTTCGGTTGGATACTAGGAAAAATGTCCTCTCGGAATGCACAGGCAGGTGGTGGGAATTGTGTCCTGGAGGTGTTCAAGCCATTCCCGGCTCTGAGGCCAAGTCTCCATGCTGTCTGAAAACACAGTGACCCCTTGCAAATAATCTGTTGGTAGTGGCCTCTGGCCAGTACTGTGTCAGGAAGTGTAGCCTTCAACTTAGCTGCAAGACTGTGAACTCAGAGCATAAGGAGATTTCTATGCACGGATAATTCATCGGAGCAGAAAAGAGTTTTAAGAGTCCCCGTAAGCTTTGCCAACACCAAGAACCACTTGAATGTGGT